>NC_052565.1:741026-826333 GCF_016699485.2 Gallus gallus | reverse complement strand
CCATCGATTGGAGCTGCCATTAAACAAATCACGGCCTCAGACCCCTTTGTGATAGCAGATCTGTGAGGGCAGAAAGCGAAGGCTGTAATTCATCCCGCAGAGTTTGTATGTAAACCTCATTCGCTATTTTTCTTCCTTCCTTTTTCTTTCTTTTTTTCCCCCCCCCCCTTTTCCTCTTCTTTATTACGACTATTTTTGAATTTATTTCCCCTCATCCCACTTCAGTGACACAAAATAGAGGCTGGAGAGAGAAAAACCCATCGGCAGAGCGCGGATCCGTCCGTCCTACTGCAACAATTCCTGCCCAGCGTGGCACTGTGCGGAGCCGGGTGGGATTTGGGCTGTTCCAAAGGCACAACCCCCCCCCCCCAAAAAAAAAATACCCCAAAACCACCATCCAAACCTATGGAAAAATTAGGAAAGGGAAGCGAAAGGCTGTCAGCAAAGGGCACCCCGGGCTCGGCCCATCCGGTGGGTTATTTGTAACGCCCTCCTCTATAGGCCAGAAATCAAAGCAGAGAGGGGAAGGGGAAATAAAGGGCACCGAAGGAGGTGAAGCCACCCGAAAATCTGCGGTGTGGCCAAAGAGCCCCGAATTTCTGTACCGCATCGTTGTGGGTGAGGAGGAGGAGGTGGGGAGGAAGCAGCGCGGCCCCAACGTGGGCTTCTCCCTCGTCGATTTTTAATGTTTATTTTCCATTTTAGGGGTGTGGGGCGGTCTGGGGGTTCCTAAGGGTGCGGGGGTGACATTGGTGGTGGTGGTCGGGGGGTGAGTCTGTCTCAGGTGGCACCGCTGCCCCTTTGCTGCCCGTTTCGTGGCACTCACAGCTGGGGAAGGAGGGGAAAGGACGGCGAGGAAAAGAGTAGCAATAATAATAATAATAATAGTGAAGAGGATGGAGAGAGAGGAGGGGAAAAATAGGACGGGAGAAGGAGAAGAAGGGAAAAAAAGGGGAAAAAGGAGGGAGGAAAAAGCAAAGCAATGGCGCGGACTGCCCCGAGCCGCCGTCCTTTGCTCGACGCCTCGGCCGGAGAGGATCCTGAAAGCAACTTGATTGAAGTTGGGGGTAAACGGGAAAGGAGGGTTCATGGAGAGGCCAAGCCCCGGGTGCCCGCGGCCCCATGGAGGCATCGCGCTGACCCCGAGCCCTTCTGACCCTCTGCCTTCTCCCAACGTGTTCCTCTGTGTCTGCGCTGCGGAGCGGCTTTGTGGGGTTTGGCCCCAGAGAGGGCGATGGGGGGGTAAGGAGAGGAGGGGGGGGGGGGGGGTGTTGTGCTATTGTTTCCTCTGAGATGGGTCGGGGGGGGGTGGTAAAAAAGGGGGGGGGGTGGAGGGTGAGGTGGAGGCCAAAGTTCTGTCCCTCTTTTCCTCCAGAGATGCTCTCTGCCTTCAGGCTGTCCCCCGGAGCTCCCAGCCACGTAAGTAAGGAATAAACAGCAGGAATAATAATCATTCATTAACAATAATAATGATAATTATTATAAGGATCGGAACACGTAAAATAACGTCACCTGAACCCTTTCTCCTCATCCCCCCCCCCCCCCCCCCCCAGTTAAAAAGAACATATAATAGAAACAAATCAGCCCCGTGAAGTTTGGGGGCTGCAAATGAAGGCGAATGAGGGGAGGGGGTCGGGAGGGGTGGGGGGGGGACAGAAGGGCACGGGGCTCTGTGACACCTTCGGTGCGGGAGGTGCCCGTGCCCCCCCCTCCCCATCACCCCCCCCCCCCCCAACCCCGAGTGCCGCATTGTTCTGCGCTCGCCCCGTTCGCTCTGCTCTGATTACCGGGCTGTAAAACCCCCACCGGGACGTGTTTGGGGGGGGGGAGAAGGGGGGGGGGGGAGGGCTGGGGGTCCTCTTAACATCTGAGGAGTTTTTTCCTCTTCTTTTTCTTTCTTTCTCTTTTCCCCCTCTGTTCCTTTTATGCCCTTCGGGTCCGGTTCGGTTTGAAGCCGCCCTATAAGTTGCAGCGGTTCCTTTGGGCAGCTCCGTGGGCTGGGGGGATTTTTGGGGGGGGGGGGGGGGGTCTTGGGGGGGGGAATAGGGGGAATAGTTTGACGAAGGGCTCCACCGGCAATTAAAAAAAAGCGAGGAAATCTTTGTATACAGAGACAGCGAGGAGCCCTCAGCCCTCCTACCCCGAGAGCTGCGAAAATGAGTTTCCTGCATCGCCTCCGAGATAAGGAGGGGTGGAAAAGGTGGGGGGGGGGGGGGGGAGGAAAATGGGGGGCTGCAGAGATTCTGCGGGGGCTTTGGGGGCCGTTATCCCCCGCAGCTCCTGCGCCGCTTCGGCCCTCCGTCTCAGCGCTGTTGCGGGTATTGCGGGGTTGCATCCTTCCCCCCCCCCCCCCCCCCCCCCCCCTCTATTCAATCCCTTTACTTTCTTATGGCCTTGGGGCTGTGCTGCGGGAATGGGGCTGATGGTGTTGTTGCATTCCGACCCCCCGGCGCTGCGGGGATGGGGTCCTTTCTGCCCTCCCAGCACTGCAGGGTTGGGGTCCTTTCTGCCCTCCCAGCACTGCAGGGTTGGGGTCCTTTCTGCCCCATCAGCGCTGCAGAGTTGGTGCCCTTTTTGCCCCCCAGCGCTGCAGAGTTGGGGTCCTTTCTGCCCCCCCAGCGCTGCAGGGCTGGGGCTGCCGGCATCGCAGCCGCCTCTTTCGGAGCTGGGAACGTTTCCTCTCAGGCGTTAATTGGAATTAAGAGCCAAACACGCGCCCGGGGTTAACCGAGTGAGTTACGCGTTCGCCCCGGCCCTGACAGCACCTCCACCGCGCAACTCTTATTTATTGTCCTCTCGTATATCATTACCCCGTGAAGGAGTTTTATGCACTTCCTCAGCCGTCGCTCTGATGGATTCGGACGGGCGAAGCCCCAAAGCGAAACACTTTGGGGTTGGTTTCTTCGCTTTTCTTTTTTTTTTTGGGGGGGGGGGTTCGGGTTTCCCCTCCCACCGTCCCCGGTGCGGATGGAGCAGTTCCAACATCTCTTCCTTCGCTCCAGAGCAGCGCATTTCGCTCTTTTTAAGGCAAAAACCCGTCAACCCCCCTCTCGCCATCGGGGAACGTTCTGACGGTGGTTTTTTTGGGGCGAGGGAAGCAAAAAAAAAAAAAAAAAGGGGGGGGGGATTCGGTACAGAAAGGATTCTCCCCTTCCCGAGGAGAGCTGAAATTCCGCTTGGCAAATGATTCACTTTTCCTCCTTAATTAACATTTGCATCGCTCCCTTCAGCCGTGCGCGCGATGTCCCCATCCGCGTAATGGATGCGGGGTTGGAGCGGACGGAGCGCAGCGCGCATCGGGAGGGCGATTTCTCTTTCTCCCCCCCACCCCCCCCCCCCCCCCCCCCCCCCCCCCCATCCAACCTCCGCTCCGGATCTTTCTCAACGCCTCGTCCTAAAAAAGCCCCCCCGAGGAGCTGAGATTCGTATTCGATCGCGTTTTATTTCGCGTCCTTTTGATTTCATCCCCCCTTCTTTTCCAGGAGTTGGGTGTTTCGCTCCGGGATCCCCTCCTCTCTCCGTTCCTATTTCTCTCTCCGGAGCCATCAATGCGGTTTTCCAAAGACCCCCCCCCAAAACTTCAGCTGTTTTCGTGTGTTTTTCCACCTATTTCCTATACCTCTCCTGTGCTCCCCCCACCCCCCCAATAACTGCGGGTTACATGGAGGGCTGCTGCCCTTTGGGATCATTCCCCCCCCCCCAACTTGGCACTGTCAATTTAGGGGGGGGGGAAATAAGTATAAACCAACAAAAAACAGCCAAACAGCCCCCGCCCCCCTCACCCCCCCCCCATAAAATAGCGAATTCAACACCAAAAATGCGGCAGTGAAGGGCGAAGTGCGGCAGAGGACCCCCCCCCCAAAGCCGCACCTTCAGCCGCCCGACCCCTCCCCGCAGTGAACCCCCCCCCCCCCCCTCCCCCGGAACTGTTACGGGGGCGACAATTTGGGGCCATTTCCCCCCCCGCCCCCTCTTTTCTTTTTCCCCTTCGTTCGTTCTTTTTTCCTTACGGGGGAACGGCTCACCTGGCAGAACGGAGCCTGGGAATGAAGCTGGGGGGGGGGGCCCTCAGTGCTGGGGGGGCTGCACCGCTCCGCACCCACATTTCCCCCCTTCCCCCCCCCTCCCCAAATCGGATACTTTCCAATCAAAGTGCCCTTTTGGCCGCAGCGCTCGCATGGATTCCTTACAGGGAGAAAGCCGGCGAGATGCATTGGAGGATCATCGCTAATTACCCCCCGTTCTGATAGGGATAATTAAGGGCACACGAGGCGAGGACGTGCCGGGGGAGGGGGGGGGGGGTGATAAAAGCAAGGACACCCCCGCGTGTCCCGCACGGCGCGGATAGACGGCCACGCATTGCTCCGACCTTTATCCCTATGGCTCTTCATGGGGGGTGGGGGGGTGGGAAAAAAAAAGCCATGATTTCCAATCTGCTTTTTCCTCTTGATATTTAATGGGATATTTAATCGGATTTTTTAATCCCGACCGATCCTAAAAGCCTCATTAATGCCCCCCAACCCCATATGCACCCACACACCCCGCCGTGATCTCCGCATTTCGATCCCTATGGAGGAAGGCGATGGGATGGGATGGGATGGGGGGGCACGGGGGGGTCCCCCACCCCATGACCCCCAACCCCCCACCCTCTGCGCCCCTCCCAACCCCGAACCCTTCCTCGAAGAGCCTCCAAATATTTAAAGAAGAGCCCCTCGGAGTGTTTACGTCCAGGTCGGCTCTGCAGTGTGCGGGTCATGACCCCGAGTTGGACAAAAGGAGCTCTTTTGGGGCTTTTTTAGGGGATGGAGGGGGGGTTTGGGGGTCGGGTGGGTACCGGGCAGGAGGTTCGGTTCGGTGCTTTGGTGCTGAAATGTGGGGGGGGGGCGCTACGATGGAGAGCACCGCTGTTGGATGCGGTTGTGGCGTTTGATGGTTCGGCGTTGTTCGGTGCGTTATCCCTCTTCTCCTTTATTTACACCTATATTAATTATGATTATTCATTATTATTAGTGGGGATCCGGTGGGTTTGTTTCGTTCCCATCCGTCCGATCCCTGTTTGGGGCGGGGGGGGGGTTGAATTAGCAAAGGCTTTGGGGAGGGGGGATGGGGGGGGGAGGATGCGCTTTGTGGGTCCAAATCACTGCCTGTGGTGCTGCAGCCCCGGAGTTGGGGGGGGGGGGGGGGGGGGAGGAGAGAAACCCCCCCACCCCCCAATTTGCCTTTTCACCTCTCTGTGTTGGTGCCGGGGGGGGGGGGAGGGGGCGGCTCTCTCAGTCCCTTTCTCCCCCCCCCCCCCCCCCCAAATATAGGGGGACAGTGGGACCCCCCCCCTCAGTGGGGCTCGGTCCCTTTTCCCCCCTCTTTTAACCTCAGTTTCGCCCCCTCCTTTTGCCTTCTTTGCTTTGGGGGGGGGGGGATAAATAGGAAAAAAGGGCCTCAGCACACAGCGAATTTAGGGCTGAAATCCCCATTCTGATGCCGGGGGGGGGGGTTGGAGGGGGGGCACCTCATGGGTCGGTTCGGGCTTCGCTGTTTTCCCACTCGGGGCTTAAACACCTCATCAGCACTTCAGGAGCATCTTTAATTATTAGCGATATTTATTAGCGATAATCCGCGGAGGATTCGGCGCTAATGGGCAGCGGGGTTTGCGGAGGTGTAATTGCGCAGAGCTGTAATTAGACATGCAGCTGGGTAATTGGGATGGAGCTAAATGTGTTCTCGCGTGCATATGTGTGTGTCCATGTCCGGGTGCACACGGATACACCCAAAGTTCTCCCCCCCCCCCCGGAGCCCCCATTATATGCACAGCACCGATTATTTTTTCCCCATATATTTTACTCTTTTATCCTTTTCACCCCCCTAAAAAAAAAAAAAAGGAGAAAAATCCCGAGGAAACCTCATTAAAATAATGAGAAAAAAGAATCGAAGTGGTTTTAAAGGGAAGAGATATTGGGGGGGGGGGGGGGGGTAATAAGGGGAGAGCTGCAGAGCGATGGTGAGAAGTGGGGGTCTCACCTCAGCCCCACAAATGGGGGGATCGGATCTCCCAGCCCGGCTTTGGGGTGGGGCAGAGCCCAGAAGTGCCCCCCCCCCCACCTCACCCCCATTATTTCTATGGGGCCGAGGAGCTGTCGGGGGGCACTGGGAGGTGAACCCAAACACCTCCGCTGTCTGGAATGCGTCTTCCATGGAGGGGAGGGACGTTTTGTTGTATTGGTTTGTTCCAAATGTGGGTAAATAAAAGTGGGGAGGGCCCTGCAAAGGTCAGGAGCAGAGAGAGACCCAGCTGCAGTGTGTGGCTTTGGGCACGTGGATGGGGGGGGGGAGATGTATGTGTGTGTGGGGGGACACAGAAGTGGGGTACCGCCTTGCTGGGGCAGCTGGATGTGGGGTGCCATCCTGTTGGGGTGCCCAGATGTGGGGTGTTACTACGGGGGGAGTGCCCAGATATGAGGTGATGCTTTGTTGGGGTGCCCAGATGTGGGGTTCTACTATGAGGGGGTGCCCAGATATGGGGTAATGCATTGTTGGGGTGCCCAGATGTGGGGTGATGCTTTGCTTTGGGGGCCGTGTGTAGGATGCAGTCCTGTTGCTGTGCCCAGATATGGGGTGCTACTATAAGGGGGGTGCCCAGAAGTGGGGCGATGCTTTTGTGGGGTGCCATCTAGTTGGGGTGCCCAGATGTGAGGTGCTATTATAGGGGGGACGCCCAGATGTGGGACGATGCTTTGCTGGGGTGCCCAGATGTGGGGTGGCGATGAGGGAGAGCATCCCAATGGGGGCGCCAACGGAGGGCGGGGGTGTCCAGATGTGGGGTGCTACCATGGGAGGGGATCCAGATGTGCGGCGGTCCTTCCCTGGAGGTGTCCAACTGTGTGTGTGTGTGGGGGGGGGACACAATGGGAGGAGCCCAGGTTTGGGGTTCTGCCCTCAGAGGATGCCCAGATGTGACGCCCCGCCGTCCAGATGTGTGCAGCACTGAAGATGTCCAGCTGTGGGGCGCCATCCAGCTGTGGGGCGCCATCCAGATGCGGCACCTTGGGGGATGCTGCCCGGATGTGTGGGGTCACTCAGCTGTGCTCTCAGGCTGTGGGGTGCCTCTTCCTCGGGGGTGACCCCCAGGGGACGCCACCATGCGGGACTCGGGGGTCACCCCTATACATCCGTGCCAGTTTAGGGGGCGCTGCCCCGACGTGGGGCAGCCCCTCCGTGCGGTGTGGCGGTGACACCGGGATGGGGCACTCAGCCCCGCGCTCCCCATTGTGACGGGGATTCCTTCTCGTGGCGTCTGGCAGAGGAGAGCAGTAAATCCCAGTGCTTTATGGCTCCGGCAGCAGATGTTTCAGAGCTCCCTGCCCTCCCCCAGGGCTCCCTCTCCATCACCCCGTCCAGGCCTGCCCTTCATTCCCCTCCTCTTCCTCATCCTTCATCCCCCAATTTCCCACCCGTTCCCATCAGATGCCCTCAGAGCTCAGCTCCTCCCAGCCCGGCTACCGTCACCTACCCCAAAATGGAATGCAGTCCCTTATGGCAGCATCCCTTCTCTTGGTGGTGGTGGGGGCTGCGTGGGGTACCGCTGCAGAATGTGGCACCCCCAGAGGTTTGGAGGGGGGGTGGGGGTGGGGGTGGGAGAAGCCCCTTCCCCATCAGCAGTGCAGTGCCCCGATGCCCTCTTTTCTCCTTAATGCATCCCACCCCCTCACTGCAGAAGGCTGCAGGCAATTAGCTGGGATGTAATCCATTGTTTCCTATAATATCTCCCCCCCCCCCCCCCCCCAAAACAAACCCAACCCAACCCAGAGCTGTGTGTTCTCTCCTTTGCGAAACCCCTGAAAACACCACAAGGATAAAACACGGACGCGTCCCCCAAGCGGGAATATTCTGCTTTTATTTCCACCCTGCTTTCCAGCAGGATTTTTTGGGGCTGTGTGTGTGTGGGGGGGGCTCACCTGGATCCCCCCCCCCCCCCATTTGGAAGCGATGAGGGGTTTTGGGGATGGGGGGGGGGGGGGTGATGCTGCTGCTCTGACCCCATCTCCATGGCGATGTGGAGCTGCAGGATCCCACCCTGCGCATCCCCGGCCGCCCCTCGGCTCGTTAGCAGGGCCTGCAGCGCATCCCATATTTATCTTGATTAGTCCAACCTGCTCACCTGGCACACCGAGCTGTGCGTGCATCCCCCCCCCCCCAACCCCCCATCCCCCCCCAGCACCGGGATATGGATGAGAAGATGCTCTTAATTAAAGCTTTGGGGTTTCCTGAAGTCAAAGCCGATGGGATCCCCGGAGAGCTCCATCCTTATGAATGGTGCCCCCAAATAACAGCCCCATTACGGACACCCACGCACGTGTGTTTGCACACAGGTAGTCTCTGTGCACGGGTGTGTGAGCACACACGTGTGTGCACCCAGCAGGGCGCCTCTGAGCACACCTGCGGTGCACTCTTGCACGCACAAGTCCTCTGCGTGCAACACCAGCGTGCACACGTGCTGTGTGTGTGCGAATGCATTGTCCACGTGCAGTGCAGACCTGCATGCACGCACGTGACCGGCGTGCAAACGTGTTTGTTACACGCGTGTGCACACGTGTGTTGCTGAGGGCTGCTGTGTGTTGGATGGAAGTGGGGGGGGGGGGTCCTTCAGCCCCATCAGAGTGCAGTGGTTAGGAGTGGACCCCCCCTCACATACGCACTGGGTGGGGTTTGGGGGGGCCCCATTTTGCCCCACAGGCTGCAGTGAGGCCCTCAGGGAGGGGCTGAGGTTGGTGCCCCCCCAGCAGTGCTGTAGGGGGGGTTCGGGGCTTTGTCTCCCTGCATATTTTGCCAAAGGGCACCCAGAGGTCAGGCATTATTGGAGAAAGGCCCCAGATCACCAGCAACGCCCACCTGCCCATGGAAGGGGGGGTGGGGGTGGGGGGACCCCCCCAGATAACACGGGGTGCTGCCCCATAGCCGTGCCGGGTGGGTTTCCTGCCCATCGCATGGAGGTCTGGGGGGGATTTGGGGCGACCTCCAATGAGTATTGGGGGCGCGTGGGGCTGTGGGGAGGGATGGGGTTTGCATGGGGTTGGAGGGGGGGTCTGCGCTTTGTGGGGGGGCTCACACCCTGACGGGGAGGGTCTGCACTGGGTGTGCCCCCTGGGGGCGGTCTGCATTGCACACGCACAGCGTGTGTGTGTGTGTGTCACGTGTGCACAGCGTGTGCTGCACGTGCTGTGTGTGCAAGCACGCGTCCGGCGCGCGTGCATGGGTTGCACTGCAAGCGGGAGTTGTGCAAGCGTGTGTTGCACGCGCATCGCGTGTGTTATGGGCACCAGCGTGGGTCACGTGTGCCTGCGTGTGATCTGAGTGTGCACGTGTTGCACGTGTGAGCAGCAGTGGTGGTAGTGGTGATGATAGTGATAAGAGCAGTGGTTGTAGCAGCGGCATTAGGAGCATCGGGAGTAATAATGGGAACGGTGGTAACGGTGTTAATTGTGGTATTAATGAGAGGAATGGCAGTAATAGGAATAATGGGAATAATAATAATGGGAATGATAGGAATAACGGGAATAACAGATAGGAATAGAATAGATGGGAATAATAGCAATATTAGGGGTAGCAATAATAGGAATGATAGGAATGATAGGGATAGGAATAATAGGAATGATAGGAATGATAGCAATAATAGAATTAATTGCAATCATAGCAATAATGGCAATAATGGCAATAATAGGAATGATAGGAATAATAGGAATGATAGGACCAGGAATAATAGGAATAATAGGGTTGATAGGAATAGGAATAATAGGAATAGTAGGGTTGATAGGAATGATAGGATTAATAGGAATAATATCAATAGAAGGAATAATAGCAAATATAGGAATAGGAATAATGGGAATGATGGGATCAATGGGATTAATAGCAATAATAATCCTAAAAAAATTACGGCAATAGGACGGGAGGAGGGCGCTAAAAAGGACCTCCCCCCCCACCCCCCCCTCCCCCCCAACCCGCGCAGTTCCCGGACGGGCGGCGCTGGGATTCGAACCGGGATCGTTGCGCGGATGACGCGGAGCCCCGGGGCCGGGATGGGGATGGGGGGGGATTTGGGGAGGGGGGTTTTGGGGGGGGGTCCGGAGAGCGGCAGAGGCCGGGGGGGGCCGGAAGGCGCTTCGGGCAGCCGCTCATTGCGCGGTGAGTTATTGCGGAGCGGAGCCGGAGGTGATTTAGGATGGAGAGGGGCGGCCATAAAAGCAGCCCAACGAGCGCGGCTTTTCCTACGGAGGCGATCGTTATCGGCTTATTAATTAGCGATAATGATGAATTACGGAGCGCCATCCGCGGGACGGGGCTCCGCTCGGACCTCAGAGCGGCTCCGACCCCCCCAAACCCCCCCCACCATTAAAAAAAATCGCCCTCTTTTGCCCAATTTCCCACTTTCCCCCCCAAAATAACGACGCAAAACCCTCGCAAAGGGCGCTGCGTTCGGACGGGGGCGCGGAGGTTGCGCGCATCGCCGATGGGGGTGGGGGGGGGTGGGGGTGGGGGGGTCGCGGGAGGCGCCGCTTTTGGGGGCTTTTGGAGCCCATTTCGGTCAACGGCGGAGAGCGGAGAGCGCCCGAAACGCACCGCGCGGCTCCGCCCGCACAGCGCGCAGAGACGGAGCTCAATTTGGGTGAGTTTGGGTTTTTTTTTTTTTTTAATTGCTTTTTTTTTTTTTCCCGATTTTTTCCCCCTCGATTTTATTTTTTTCCCGTTTTTTCCGATTTTTGGTTTTTACGCCATTTTTTAAAAATACGGCTTTAATTTCCTTTTCTTTTTTCCCCCTTTTTTACTGTTTTCTATTTCTTTCTTTTTTTTCCTCCCCGTCTTTTTTTAACATTTTCTGTTTTTCTTTTCTCCTTTTTTCACTTTTCTCCATAAATTTTAATATTTTCCATTTCCTTTTTTTCGCTTTTTAAATATTTTCCATTTTCCTTTTGAATATATCCCGTGTTTTCCCCTTTTCCTTTTTTCCTCCTTTCCCTTTTTTAACCTTTTCCACCACAAACCTCTCCCTATTTTTCACACTTATTATTTTTATCTGTATTTTTAATATCCCTGCCTTTAAAAATCATTTCTGTTATTAATTACTATTATTTAGTATTTCCTATTTGAAATCCATTTCTGCCTTTTCTCTTTGATTACCTCCATTTATTTTCGCTCTGTTCGAACGTTTTCGGGTTTTATTTTCAGCGCTTTCAATTCCCGTTCATTTCTTTCTTTTTACTTTTCTCTTTTTGAGGTGCTTTAATTTTTTTCCCGATCTTTCCTTTATTTTTGTGTTCTTTATCCTCCTTTAATTTTAATTTCTATTTATTCATTTTATTTATCCTTTATTCCCATTTATTCCTTATTTTCCCTTCCTTTTCAGTCGCATTTATTCCCACTCCTATCCTTCATTACTTCCCATCTCATTTCTTTTTCCCTTCACTTTTCACCGTTTCTTTTTTTTCTGCTCATTTCTCGTTGGGTTCCTTTTTATTTCCTTTTATTCATCACTTTTATTAATATCAACGTTTCTTCTTTGCTTTCATTTCTTATTCGTCATTAATTTCATTTTTCGGCTTTTTCACTTTTATTATTTATTATTATTTTATTATTTTATTTTTCTTTATTCACATTTTTTTCTTTACTTTTCGCTTCTGTTATTCGCTTACTTTTATTTCTATTTTATTTTTATATTTTTGTATTTATTTCTGTTTTATTTTTATATTTCTATATTTATTTCCGTTTTATTTAATTTTTTTTATTTTTATTTCATTTCATTTTTATTATTTTATTTTTATTTTATTTTATTCTTATTTTTATTTTCATTTCATTTAATTACTTTTAATTTTTATTTCATTTTATTTTATCTCTTATTTCTATTTTTTATTTTAATTTTAATTTCATTTCATTTTTAATTTAATTTTAATTAAGTTTAATTCTAGTTTTAATTTATTTTTTATTTTATTATAGTATTTCATTTCATTTTATTTTTATACTATTTTATTATTAATAATAATATTTTTTATTTTCATTTTCTTATCCCCGATTTTTTTACTCTGAACGTTTTTACCCTCTTAACCCCTCATTTTTGCCCTTTCCTTTTCCCTTCCCCCCGTTTCACACCCACTCTCACCCCTCTCTCCCTATAATTACGCGCACACCCACCACTTATTTTCCTCGGCGCCTTTCGGATTTTATACCCATTAAGAATAATAATAAAGAAATACAAAAAATAAACAAATAATGACCCCCAAATTACCCCGAAAGAACGCGAGAGCTGCGCTCACTCACACTCACACTCACACACTCACACTCACACTCACACTCACGCACGTGCGCTCCCAAAGGTCCATTTCCTACCGACCCCCTCCCCGCACAGCGGATCTCCGGCTGCTTTGAGCCCCCCCCGCACCCCAATCCCCCCCCCCCGCTTCGATTTCCCCGCACCGAACGCCCCGAAGTGACCCCAAATCCGCGCAGCGTTTCCGCCCTGCGCTCCGCCCCCAGCGCGCCCCCCCCGGGGATCGCAATGATTCCAATTACCAAAATCGCCCCAAATCTTGAAGATTTGCACCCAAAATTCCGCCGTCTTCGCCCCCAGAGCTGCGCTGCGGTTCCGCGCAGGAAGAAAACGCGCAAATCCCCCATTATGGGTCCTTATGGCCGCGGTCCGAGCGCCGCTTTCCTTTTTCCTTTCCTTTTTCCTCCCCTCTCGTTGCTGTTGTTGTGGTTTTAAAGCCGGAATCCCTTCCGGGGGCACCGGGATGGGAGGGGGGAGAGTTGGGGGGGGGAGCGGAAAGGCGGCGCTGCGCCGCTCCCTCTGCGCTTATCTCTGCGTCAATTGGCATTTTCAAAAGGATGGCATTAAAAAGCGCGGCCGCTCCGCGCAATTTCCATTCCGACCACCCCCCCCGGACCCCCCTCAGACCCCCCCCCCGAACACTCCTCCCCCCCTCGCTCTGTTCGCTGCTCAAATTGGGATTTTCAAAAGGATATCGTTAAAAATTGCGCTCTCTCCGACCCCCCCGGGGCTGCGGCCACATGGATGGGGGGGAGGGGGGGGGAAATCCCTTCCTCTCCCCCCAACCCGCAGCTCAGCTCCCTCCTCATCCTCACCCTCAATGCAAAACACCTCCTGCAACCCCTCCCCCGCCCCCCCCCCTTGCGCGGCATTTTCAACCTAGAAACGGAGGAAAAAAAAAATAAAAACTGAAGAAAACTCAGAACCTCTCCGCCCTTCTGTGATCGTCCATTATTTCTTTTAAGGCTCCTTCGCGTTCTGAGGGACTTTTTTTCCCTTTTTCTCTTTCTTTGTTAACCTTCCCCCCCCCCCCTCCCCCCCCCCCATTTTTTCCCTTCTTTTCCCCCATTTTCTTTCTTGTTTCCCTTTTTCCCTTTCCCCCCCCTTTTTTTTTCATTTTCCCTTTTCCCCCTTCTTTCTGTTCTTCCTTTTTCCCCCTTTTTCCCCCCTTTTTCCCCCTTCCCCCCCCCCCATTTTCTCCTTTTTTTCCCTCCTTTCCCTCTTTTTTCCTTCCTTTTCCCCCTTCTTTCCCCCTCTTCTTTCCCTTTTTTCCCCCCTTTCCCCCCCTGCCTCATTTACAGCCCCACAAAGGCCAAAGGGCCATAAATCCCGGGGCTGCCCCACAGATGGGAACATTTCTATGCTGCGCTATAGGGGGGTGGGGGTGGGGTGAGAGGAAGGGTGAGTCCTTCTGTGGGGTGTGTGCACCAACATGGACATGTGTGCACATGGATGTGCGTGTGTGCACATGGACACGTGTGTACAGATGTGTGTGCACATGGACATACGTGTGTGTGAATGTGCGTGCACATGGACATACATGTGCATGGATGCATGTATGTGGATGTAGGCGTACATGAATGTGTGTGCACATGGACATATGTGTTCATGGATGTTTGCACAGGGACACATGTGTGCACAGACATGTGCATGGGGACATAGATGTGCATGGACGTGCACACATGGACACACATATGCACAGACATAGGGACATAGGTGTGCGTAGGTGTGTGCACAGGGACATCCATGTAAACACATGCGTGTGCACATGGACACAGACACGCGTGCACATGGACATACATGTAAGCAAACACATGTGCACGTGGATACACGTATGCTCAGATGTGCACGCACAGGGACACGCGTGCACAGGGAGGTGTGTGCACACGGACATGCGTGTTCCTGGATGTGTGTGCACTCGGACACGCGTGTGCTCACCCCCACAGCACACAGCCCTGTATCCTTCTTGGCCTCTCCCCATTCCCTCTCCCACCCATGGATCGATTCCTCCTCCGGATCCACCACCATTTCCTTTCTCTGATCAATGCTCCTCTCTGTTCCATCCGCCCTTCCTCCCCTCCTCCTCCTCCTCTCCCCCCCCCTCCTCCCCAAGTCCCATCAGCACCCAAAATACCCCCAACCCACAGCCCCCCCATCCTTCCCACCCCCCATCTTTGGGTCACCCTTTGCAATATTCACCCTTCGTCATTTTAGGGATTTATTTATTTTTGATTTTGGGTTTTTTGGCATTTATTTTAATGCATTTTTTTCTCTTCTCTTCTCTTCTCTTCTCTTCTCTTCTCTTCTCTTCTCTTCTCTTCTCTTCTCTTCTCTTCTCTTCTCTTCTCTTCTCTTCTCTTCTCTTCTCTTCTCTTCTCTTCCCTTCCCTTCCCTTCCCTTCCCTTCCCTTCCCTTCCCTTCCCTTCCCTTCCCTTCCCTTCCCTTCCCTTCCCTTCCCTTCCCTTCCCTTCCCTTCCCTTCCCTTCCCTTCCCTTCCCTTCCCTTCCCTTCCCTTCCCTTCCCTTCCCTTCCCTTCCCTTCCCTTCCCTTCCCTTCCCTTCCCTTCCCTTCCCTTCCCCTCTTGATTTTATTTCATATTTTCTTTATCTTATTTCTATTCTATTCTATTCTATTCTATTCTATTCTATTCTATTCTATTCTATTCTATTCTATTCTATTCTATTCTATTCTATTCTATTCTATTCTATTCTATTCTATTCTGTTCCGTTCCGTTCCGTTTTGTCCTTTTATTCCTCACCTCTTCACCATTTCCCTTCATCTCATCTCCTTCCATTCCATCCGCCCCCCCCCCCATCCCCCTCCCCCCCCCCCCTCCCCCCTCCCGTCGCTGCGGTCCCTCTCCGGGCTCTGATGGATGAACGCAGCTGCGGTTCACGCAGAGTTCACGCGGATTTCGCTGCAGCCGAAGGCGGTGCCGCAACACCACCCCCCCCAACCCCCCCCATCCCCAATGGAAATACACACAGACCCCCCCCTCCCCCCCCCCAACCCCCACTATTCCCCCGTTATAAACCTATTTCTGCCCCCCCACCCCCCCACCCCCGCCTCAAGCAAAAGGAAACCTGTGGCCCTCCCCCCATTACCAATGGAAATACACCTAAAACCCATTTCTCCCCCCATTCTATTGCCAGTGGAAATAGGAATAACCCCCCCCACCCCTCCCACCCCCCCCGCCGCCCCCAGCCATAAATTACCGCAGTGCCTCCACTCCCAATGAGCCCCCCCACCCCCCCACGTGTATCCCCCCAGCACTGCACCACCTCCTGCATAACCCCCCCCAATGAGCCCCCACCTCTGAGCCCCCCCAATGCACCCCCCAAGTGCTGCTCTTCCTCCTCCATAGCCCCCCTCCCATCCTCATCCTCCCCCCCCCACCCGAGTGGGGAGCTGTGATTCTGTGCATGCATTTAATTGATGTACCGAGCTAACGAGCAGCGTGCAGGTGTGCCCATCCCTGGGGGGGGCTCCTGGTGCAGGATGTGCCCCCCCCTATGCACCCCATTGGTGCTGGGGTCGGAGCTTTGCGCCCCACTATGCACATGCCTCCACATGTATGTGCCTGCCTATGTATGGCCTCCATACATACATGTCCCCATATGTGTGTGGCCCCATATATGTGCCTCCAGATGTGCATATGTGTGTCTATATGCACCTCTGTGTGTGCCCCCACGTGTGTGTACCTCCTGACGTGTGTGCCTGTATGTATACATGGCTCCACATGTATGTGCCTCTACACGTATGTGCCTCTACATGTGTGTGCATCCATATGTATGTGATCCCTGATGCATGTGCCTCTACAGTGTCTGTGTGTCCGTATGCCCCCATTTCCACACATCCGTGTGTCTGTGTGTCCCCATTTCTGTCTGTCTGTGTCTCTGTATGCCATCTCTATCCGTCTCTGTGTCCGTCTGTCCCATTTTCTGTGTCTGTCTGTCTGCACATCCCCATTTCTATACGTGTGCAGGTCTGTATGTCCCAATATGTCCCCATTTCTCTGTCTGTATGTCCCCATTTCTATCCATCTGTGTGTCCGTATGTCCCCATTTCTGTCTGTATGCCCCCATTTCTGTCTGTATGTCCCCATTTCCGTCTGTATGTCCCCGTTTCAATCCATCTATGGGTCTGCACGGCTCTCCCAGAGGACCACATTTGGGGTTCCCCCCCCCAAATCTCATGGCTGGAGCACATCCCAGCAGACACCTCCGGATAACCCCCACCCCAATCCCTCCCCCCATTGCCCTGCGTCTCCTATGGGTCTCCTATAGATTCCAATCCGCATTTAGGGAACATTTAGGGTTTGTCGCCGGGTTCCCAGCGCCGATCTGTATACAGAGGGCTCAGCACCCCCCCCCACCCCCCTTCAGCCCCATTGTTCCTCGGCTGGATGCTGTGATCCCGGCGCCGAACCCGCAGCGTAACTCTGCGGGCAGAATTCCATCGCGCTGTCTCCCTGCGGATGGGGGACGGCGGGATGGATGGGGAGGGGTGGCCATAAAGCAAAGGAAAGCGTTGGGGGGGTGGGAGAGGGAGGGGGGGGGGGTGTAAGAAGAGCAGACCAGGATCTGGGGTGGGGGGGGGGGGTGCCCCACATCCAGACCCATCCCCGGTGCCGTCCCAATAGCAAAGGGGTGAAAGCAGCCGTGGGATTGAGCTGCTCATTGCAACCTGCGACCCCCAGCTTGGGCTGGGACCCCCCCCCCCCCCCCCCCCCCGGGTCCGAATCCCTCCCCCGGAGATGTGTCCCGTGCCCGGGGAATGGGCGGCTGCGCTGCTGGCATAGGAACGGAGCTGGGAAAAGTGCTGCAGTCCTATGAAGGGCATTACAAACCCACCCTACAGCGTCGCAGAGCGCATCCGACAGCATCCGCCGCCGCACCGCCGGGCCGTTCAATGGGGACGGGGCGTCGCCACGGGGCGGTAACAGCGGCTTATCGGCTTTCCCACTCCGCTCCGTCCCGTCTGAGGACGATGGGGGGGCAGATTTGGGGTCACCCCACACCCCCCCCCTCCACCCCGAACCCCCATCCCCGCACAGCGCCGCAAAAGGGAGAGAAAGAAACGGCTTTGGGGCCCCTTTGCCAAAACCCCATTTCCATCACAGGCCGTTTTTGGGACCCCTCACCCCCCTACCGACCCCCCAAAGCCATTTTGCCCCCTCCCCCCCCCCCCCCATTCCTGCGGGTTATTCATTCCGAAGCCGACAGCCGTGTAAACAGACGGCACTTCTCTCTGCCATTGACGCGTCCTCACCGCGCTCCTTTATTCGCATTCAAACAGCCCGAAAAGGGGGAAAGAAAACCAACACAGCTCCGAACCCAAACAAAAGCAGCCGCCGCGCCGAGGAGGAGCGGAGCTTTCGGGTCGGCTGCAATAAAACGCCTTTCCTCCTTTCCGGGCTCTTTCCGGGCCGTTCTCTCGCCGAACGCCGCTCTGTCGTTCCTCGCATCGTTTTGCCATCTCGAGGCTCTCGGAAGGAGGGGCCTCACCCCGATCTCACCCCCATCCATCACCCCGACAGCCCGCGCCCGTGGGGCCTCTCGCCCTTTTCATCTCCCTGTTTGTATGCGGCCGCCCGCTGCAGCCCCGCACAATGCGGCCCCGCAGCATCGCCTCCCCGAGCCCGCAGCCCGCGGCTGCATCCCGCATCCCATATCCCGCATCCCATATCCCACATCCTATATCACGCATCCCATATCCCATATCCTGCATTTCATATCCGGCATCCCATATCCTGCATCCCATATCCCGCATCCCATATCCCTCATCCCATATCCTGCATCCCATATCCCACATCCCATATCCTGCATCCCATATCCCGCATCCCATATCCCGCATCCCATATCCCACATCCTATATCACGCATCCCATATCCCATATCCTGCATTTCATATCTGGCATCCCATATCCTGCATCCCATATCCCTCATCCCATATCCTGCATCCCATATCCCACATCCCATATCCCGCATCCCATATCCTGAATTCCATATCCTGCATCCCATATCCTGTATCCCATATCCTGCATCCCATATCCCGCATCCCATATCCCACATCCCATATCCGGCATCCCATATCCTGAATTCCATATCCTGCATCCCATATCCCGCATCCCATATCCCGCATCCCATATCCCACATCCTATATCACGCATCCCATATCCCATATCCTGCATTTCATATCTGGCATCCCATATCCTGCATCCCATATCCCTCATCCCATATCCTGCATCCCATATCCCACATCCCATATCCCGCATCCCATATCCTGAATTCCATATCCTGCATCCCATATCCTGTATCCCATATCCTGCATCCCATATCCCGCATCCCATATCCCACATCCCATATCCGGCATCCCATATCCTGAATTCCATATCCCGCATCCCATATCCCGCATCCCATATCCCGCATCCCATATCGCGAATCCCATATCCGGCATCCCATATCCAGCATCCCATATCCCACATCCTATATCACGCATCCCATATCCCATATCCTGCATCCCATATCCAACATCCCATATCCTGCATCCCATATCCGGCATCCCATATCCTGCATCCCATATCCTGCATCCCATATCCCACATCCTATATCACGCATCCCATATTCTGCATCCCATATTCTGAATTCCATATCCGGCATCCCATATCCCACATCCCATATCCTGCATCCTGCATCCCATATCCCGCATCCCATATCCGGCATCCCATATCCGGCATCCCATATCCCGCATCCCATATCTGGCATCCCATATCCGGCATCCCATATCCCGCATCCCATATCCTGCATCCTGCATCCCATATCCCGCATCCCATATCCTGCATCCCATATCCCGCATCCCATATCCCGCATCCCATATCCTGCATCCCATATCCTGAATTCCATATCCTGCATCCCATATCCTGCATCCTATATCCTTACTCACCTTTGCACACCATTGCACACTGCTGTCTGCCCTCACCCATCCTTGCACACCTTTGCACATCCTTGCAAACCCCTACTCTCCTTTGGACACCATTGCACACCGTTGTCTGCCCTCACACATCCTTGCACACCTTTGCACATCCTTGCAAATCACACACCCTTGCACACCTTTGCACATCCTTGCAAACCCTTACTCACCTTTGCACACCATTGCACACCGTTGTCTGCCCTCACACATCCTTGCACACCTTTGCACCTCCTTGCAAATCACACACCCTTGCACACCTTTGCACATCCTTGCACACCTTTGCACATCCTTGCAAACCCCTACTCACCCCTGCACACCACTGCACACCACTGCACACCGTTGTCTGCCCTCACACATCCTTGCACACCTTTGCACCTCCTTGCACATCACACACCCTTGCACACCTTTGCACATCCTTGCACACCTTTGCACATCCTTGCACAAACCCCTACTCGCCTTTGCACACCATTGCACACCGTTGTCTGCCCTCACACATCCTTGCACACCTTCGCACCTCCTTGCAAATCACACACCCTTGCACACCTTTGCACGTCCTTGCAGACCGTCGCACGTCACCGCCCGCCCTTGCACACACAGCAGCACGCCAAGGGCCGGTGTCTCTGTGCAACGCACACACGGCGTGGCTGCGCACAGATGCAGTGCACCCCGGGGAATCCACTGCCAAAGAGGCGGAATTGGACGGCCGTGGTGGGAGCTGCCCCTCTGCAAAGACGCACCGCCAACGCTTTGCACACCCAGCAGCGGATTTCGGGGCGCACAGCGGTGCGTTTTGGCCTCACTGCTGGCCCAGCCCGGCCCGGCCCTTTGCTTTTGCTGTTATCCCACGTGGAACCCCCCCAGGAGCCGCTCACCCCCAGCATTTCGGACATCCCCACCCCCAAACCCTCCCCTCCAAGCTGAAGTCTCTCCCTGCACCACCGCATCCCCAACAGCAGCGCCGCAGAACAAAGCGCCATAAATAAACCAACACCCCCCGTTTCCCCCCCCCCTTTTTTTTTTGCCCTGCGTTTTTTCATCGCCCCAACCCCCCCCCCCCCCACCCCATAACCCCCCCCTCCACCTCCCCCCCCCCCCCATCTCCATGCATTAACATGCGAGGCGCCCGCTGACCTTTCTTTGCACTGCGTGTTGGGGAGGAGCGCAGCGCAGCGCGGGCTGCGGGCGGAGGGGACGGCGATGCAGCTTCTAATTTTGCCATTACTGTCACAGGGGCCATTTGTCACCCAGCCCGGGGAGACTCCACGCATGGACAGACAGCAGCCCTTCCAGTGCTCCTCGTTGAGATCGGGGTGGGGGGGGGGGGGGGGGGGGGGCTTTACCAGCGTGGGAAGGGTGGGGAGTGGGTTTCAATCACCGTGCTGAGCCAAAAAGGGGAGAAAAGACCCCAAAAGGCCGCCGACAGCCACCCACCACCATGCAATCCAATGGCATTTTGGGGATAAAGCAAGATGGATGGCGCATCCCTGGGTGTCCCCCCCCCCCCCCCCCCTTCCTCGCTGCGTGCCCCCATCTGTAGAGCAGAAGCGATCGCCCTCCATCCAGATATTAATTCTCCTATTAGATTAAATAACGCGAAGGGTTGTGCTGCTTTCATTACGCGTCGTGGGCGAGCGAGCTGCCTGCAGCCTCTGCCTCCTCCTCGCCTCCCGCCAGCAGAGCACTAATTAGCAACAGGCAGGAGAGATGCTCGTCTGCCTCCCGCCCTTTATTAATTGCTGTGAGTAATAAATAGACTTCTGGGGCTCGGGGCGGTGGGAGCTGCGGCCCCTCATCGCCTGGGGGTCCAGGATGGTGAGAGGAGGTGATGGGGAACCTCGTGTTTTGGGGGAGAATAGTCCCAAATGGGGGGGGTGAAGGTGTCCTATTGGTGAGGGTGGGGTCGGTGGGAGGGGGTGGGAGGGGGTGGGAGGCCCCGACCCAGCAGTGCCAATGGGGGATGCTCTGGGGGGGCAACATGGGAACCTCAGTGCATCCCTGGGAAAGGCCATTGGGGCACAAATCCATCCCTGGGGGTCAGATCTGGTGCTGCGTGGGGCACAAACCCACCCCTGGGGTCAGACCTGGTGCTATATGGGGCACAAACCCACCCCTGGGGTCAGACCTGGTGCTATATGGGGCACAAACCCACCCCTGGGGTCAGACCCGGTGCCCTTTGAGGGTCCCATCCGACCCAATTGGTTCTGCCCTCTTCTCTCTGCCCATCCCGACTCCCTCTGGAGTCAATGGAGAGGACTGGCACGGATCCCCCGTTGGTGGGAACCCCCCCAAACACCCCGACCCCTTCCCGTGGTTTAACACTCATCTCATCCCATCTGGAAGGACACTGCTTAAAAGCACATCTCGAGGGCTCATTAAGCAGCATCTCCTTTCCGGGCCGCGCTCATCTCTCCATCCTTCACCACCACGAGATTGATTTAAAACCCCGAGCTCCGCGCCCTGCATCCTTCCTACAGGAGCCACGCTGCTCGTTAGGTTAATTGCTTTTGCTCGCTCTGCTGGCAATCCCAGACAGGCAGCTCACAGCCCCAGCCCTGCATGGGGGAGCTCAGCCCCGCCGGTGGATCAGTGGATTTCACACTGAAATCGAGGAGAGCTCAACTATTTTCCACCCTTTTCCTCCCCAGGGTTCGCTTTCGGCGCCGTGCAGCTTTGCTTCACCTCTGCTCGCTTTTTGGCCGCTCCCTCACAGCAGGGATTTGCTGCTGCTGCTCACACCCATTGGCTTTCATCACCAAAAAGGCCCAAATACCCCCCTGGGCATTTCCCTCGTGGCGGAGAACAGCGGTGCCACCCGACGCGACGCAGCCCCAAACCAGGGGGCTTTTGACGGCCTTTTGGCACTCTCCAACCCACCTATTTCAGGAGGGCACCCACTGCAAGCTCAGCTCTTCGGGCTTTAAGCCCAACTGGCGGCACTCAGCTCCTTTCAACACCGCACCTCTACTTTGCAGCGCCGCCGGAGCTCTGCAGCGCCCGCACGGCCGTCGGCCCTCTCTGCAAACGAAGGCTGCGCCGGGCCGCGGGACGCCGTGCGTTTAAATCCGAGCGCACCTTTCCCTTCTCCTCCCATCCCTGCCGTCTCTCAGCACCTCTCCCTGCCCGTCCTCCCCCCGCAGCCGGGAAGCGCGGCGCTGCGTCCCGTAAGCCGGGGATGTGCGGGGAGTCGCTCCCTCGGAGGGCGATGCTCTTCCCGACCCGGTTCGGCTCAGCAACCTGCGGGAAGGAGAGATGGATTCTGCCCCGACCGCCGAGGGAGAGGCAGTAAATCACCTCCCATTGACCGAGGAGTGCTTTCGTTCCGAGCAGAGTGCACTTTGCATGCATTTTGCATGCGCTTCCAGCGCACTTTAAATTAATGCACTCTCGACTCAAAGCCTCTGCTAATTCACATTTCCCTGCACGAGCGTTCCCCTGTAGATGTGTTCCCGACCCAAAGCCCTTTGCAGATGGGCGGGGAGCCTCCACGTTGTCTTCCACCCTCAACCCGGGGCTAAATTAACTGAGCTAATCGCCCTTACGGCCACGCGTGGGGTGCGGGGGACGCAGCGAACACATCCTGCCACGCTGCTCCATCCCGATGCTCGCCCTATAGCGCCCTGCCTGCGGGCTGTGGGGCAGCTCTGGGCTCTGCCCTCCGCCTCCCAGAGGGAAATAATTCATCTCGCTGCCCTCCTGCTGACTCTCTCCTGCATTGATCCGCTGCCAATTGGCTGCTCTGCGAGAGGAGCGAGGGTGGAGGCTGCAGGATTCACTGCCGATGTTGTAAGGACAAAGTCAAGGGGACGCGCTCTTCTCAGAAACGCATCCAGGCTGATTTTGGGAAGAGGGGACGTTTGGGGTCCGGCTGCTGCGTGATCCCACGTGGGCGATGCTCTTGGTGTGGGATGCATTGGGCCCTCCTCTCGACCCCCCTTTACACGAGCAGCGTTGCGAAGGCTGGGAGGTGATGATGGTCCTGTCCTCATTTTGAACCAAAGGGGTGAGACGTAATGGCACTCATTAGCTGTGTGCACTTTCCATCTGCACAGCGTTGGTCATTCAGGAGACGTGCCTAAATAAGGAGCTCTGTGCCCCAAATTCTCTGCACTCAATGAAGAGAAATCAGCACCTTCGGGTCTACGCTGCGGTACTAATTGCGAACCCCCCATGAATCCCCCACTGAGGAGAGAGGAACCTTCAGAGCAGTGCCCCAAATGTGTCTCCTCTCTTGGAATGGATCATTGGACTCAACCCAAGGGTGGTTTGTTGGCAGAGCTGGAGGGCTGCTGCCCTGTGACGGTGGAATGGAGCAGTTTGACTCAACCCAATTGGTTGGCAAAGCCAGAAGGACGTCGTCCTTCTATACTGGAATGGAAAGTGGGACTCAACCCAATGCTGATTGGCTGGCAAGACCAGATGGGTTCTGCCCTTTGATACTGGAGTGGAAAGTGGGACTCAACCCAATGCCAGCTGGTTGGCAAGGTCAGATGGATGCTGCCCTTCGACAACGCAATGGAACAGTTTGACTCAACCCGATGCGTATTGGTTGGCAAGATCGGATGGATGCTGCCTTCAATACTGGAATGGAACATGGGACTCAACCCAACACTGGTTTGCTAGAAAAATGAACAGACGCTGCCCTTTGGGAAAGCAGTTGAAGCTCATCTGTAGCATTCCCTGGGAAATGAGGGAGCTCGTGGTGCTGGCGCAGGTCATGGGGTGGATGGCTCTGGTTGCTGCCGTGCCATAAATCCTGGCCAGGCGAGCCTGGCGGCACCGAGAGGTACCCACAAAGGGACATCCATCAACGTTAACCCAAATCAACCTTTAAAATGGATTAGCCAGAGCACATAAAACCCCATTCTGGACACTTAGCCAGAATTAGAGTTGGTTTAATTCACTTGAGCTTAATTCGCAAAGCTAAACCGAATTAAGGCTGGCTGCGTTCGGAACGAGCAGCTCCACGCGTGGAGTTTAATGTGATTTACATCGCCTGCTCTCCATCCACACCTCTGGGTGATCTATGTGCCACCGGGGAGCAGAGCTGGCAGGGAATGCAGGGTAAGAATTACGGCTCCCGGCCGCGCTCGGCCGCTCCAGGATGCTCAGCTGCCAACCTGAGTTGTGGCCGCGCCGAGGGCTCCGGTGCCACATCCAGCAGTGATGTGAGGGCGGATGATGTGCAAGGACAGGGCTGGGGGAGAGGGCTGGGAACTCATCCTCAGGGCTCTGCTAATGGCTGGGACCACCAGCGCGGCTCCTGCAGCCCGTCCTGGGGATGGGTGTAGATGAATGGCGTCGGTAAATGCGACATCCCGATGGCTTTTGGATCCTTGCATCCCAGGGTGGGGTTTTGCAGAGCTGGCCAGGATGGGAGAGGAGTTTGGAGGCGTTTGTAGGAATGCATTCAGCGTTCCCCTCCGTCTCCCCATGCAGAGCGAGGCCCTGGGAAGCAGCCCGTGCTGGGAACCTGACCCCACTGCAATCCCTGCCCGCAGTGCCGTCATGCACAAAGCACGGGCTGCGCAGCACAGTTCCTCCCTCCCCACCATTCCCACTGGGGCTCCTCCTCACCAGACCCCCATTTCCTCTGTTTTCCTCCCAGGAACGTCGCCACGCCGCTGCCAGGACCGAACATCGCTGCAGGGTCACCGAGCCCTGGAGCAGCACGGAGGGAGGAGACGCTTCCAGTTCTCTTCTTGCAGCAGTGGGAGGGATGGAAGGGACCCTCCAACCCCCCGATGAAATTATATCTACATCGGCTGGAATTCGGCTCTCGTTGACCCCATCAAACCAGGGAAATGCCTCCATTGGGGCTCTGAGGAGGTTTCTTGTCTTCTCCTTATTAATCACAGGGAAGAAAGCGGGTCCCTTCCCCTCCCATAAATCTTGCTGCAGCGTTGGCCGGACGCTTGGCTCGCTGCCTCCGCGCTCTGCTCCTACAGGGGATGAATTGGGGAGGAAGAAGGGAGTTCCTGCACTGCTGTGTGCAGCTCTGGGCTCCTGCGGGGTGCTAAGCACACACTTAATGCTGAGCAAATGTTTCCATGCTTCGTTGAGCCCGGGCATTAAAATCGTAAGGTTTGCTTTAAACTTCTGCCCTGCATTTGCTCGAGCCTGAGGATTTATGGCTGGGGTTTGTGTGGATGGGAAGAGGAGAAATTTTATCTGCTTGGGGAGAAATGAGGCTCTCGTCCTCCCCACCCCGATTGGTGCCCGCTGGTAACATGCTGAGAAACCCCAAAGCACTGAACCTGGGGGGGAATTATGACCATTTTCTGTTACCCACAGAGCATCCGTAACCCTGATGGACCACTGCGAGTGGAAAACCAGCGACCACCAACCCCACCTCTCCCTGTTTGTCAGTGATGGAGGCGATGGGCTCCGCTTCCCATCAGCACACTTCGTCTTATGGCACGTTTGGCTTCCATCCATTTCCACCTGGGACGAAAGGAGGGGAAAATGTGGGGGTGTGGAGATGGGGAAGGGGCTGGCACCGCTCCCTGTGCCCCCACCTCTTCCAAATAGGGCCGAAATGTCTCCAACTCCTTCACGTCTCCGAAATGTCTCCTTTCCATTAGTGGATGGGCACCTATTGAAGGATCTCAGCTGAGGGAATTCAAATGGTTCTAACGCAAACCGCCCTCACGGTAACCATTATGGTCCCTTAAAAACATTTCATTACGAAGGCAAGCGTATGTTTTAGCAATGCTCTGATGACTCCTCAGTGTCAGGTTTATCCCAGGCCGGGCGCTTCTCAGAATGAATGAGTTGATGAGATCCAAGTTCTCCCTTTGTTTAATGGACTTTAAGTTGTTTAAATCATTGGCTTCACTTAAACCCCGCACTTAAAGAAGGGCTGTCTATTTCTCTCCATTAAAAGTTCATCCATCATGGAATGAGTCTTTCCGGAAAGCCCCAATGGTGAACCAAAAGGTCCACACCATGTCACAGCTCTGGGTTGGGTGTTTTCACACGGCGTGAGCCATTTCCTGGCAGAAGGGGCCCAAAATCACCACCCCAGGTAGTGGGGTTGGTGCTGCACCACGTGGTGACACCACTGGGCTTTGTATGGGTTGAAATGTTGGATAACAGAGTTGGACCGGAGTGCCCACGCAACCCAACCGATGTGAGGACGCATGGAGGCTTCACCATCCACAGCCACTGCTAAACCCAAGGGCTTTCTTCTAAAACATGCCTCCAGCCATGAAACCCAAGGGCTTTCCTCTCAAATACATCCCCAGCCATGAAACCCAAGGGCTTTCCTCTCAGATATACCCCCCAGCCATGAAACCCCCGCCATTTCCTCACACATACATCCCTTGGCTCGGCCTTGAGAAGCCATGCAGCGCAACCCCATCGATTACCATCATCCTTCCCATTCCCTTTTACACCCACGAAGCTCAGAGGTGCCCCCCACCACCCCCAGAGCCCGCAGCAGTCATCCATTGCCAACTGACTTTGTGTTCTCCTTGCGACGTCGGCGCGCGCGCGCGGCGCAGATGTAAATACATCCCGGCTGTCCTGCTTTGATTCATGCTTTGGTATCGGATCGCGTGCGCCTCCCTGGACGCCATAAATCTCCTCGGGGTAACTCCACCTGAATTGCTCTTTGTGTGCGTTGCAGGTCGGGATGAGGAACTGCTCTGCAGGGGAGCCTCTCGCCAGCGCCGTGTTTCCATTCGCCTGCGCGGATCGACGTCTGCGGTGGGAGGGAATTGGGGTAGGGGCAGCCCGGCGTCTCCGGTGTGGAGCTCGGAGGGAGACAGAAAAGTGCTTTTTGGGGACCTGATGGGTTACAAATCACACATCTTTTGTCCCACCCCCGTGGGGAGCAGGAATGGGGTCAGGGCAGCCCGTGGTTGAATGTCTCCTTGCGTTTGCCATCGCCCTGCAGCACCCGGAGTCATTTGGCTGAGTAGAAGATGAGGTCCCCCTGAAGTGGATGCTTGGGGTTCCACAAAGCCAACAAAACCCAACCAGCCCAGAGCCATCTCACCACGCTGCGACCATCTCAGAGCCAAAAGTGGCCCTCAGGGCTCACACGATGCCATGGGAGCACCTCAAGGGTGTGCTGGGACATCCTCATGTGGACGTGGAACCTGGCCTTGGCCAACAGGGGTTCTCGAGGCTCACATGGCCCAATGGGAATGCCTCTAAGATGTTTTGGGACATCCTCATGTGGACGTGGAACCTGGCTTTGGCCCACAGTGGTCCTCCAGGCTCTCCCAGTGCCATAAGAACATCTGTAGGGTGCAGTGGGAGATCCTCCTACGGACATGGAAGCCGGGCTTGGCCAACAGTGGTCCTCCAGGCTCACGTGATGCCATGGGAACACCTCTGGGGTGTAATGGGGCATCTTCATGTGGACATGGAACCCGGTCTTGGCCAACAGAGGTCCTCCAGGCTTGCACCACAGGAGCACCTCTGGGATATACTGGGACATCCTCGTGTGGGGATGGGGACACTCAGTCACAGCAACCGGTGCCGACGTCCCCAACCTGGAACACAGAGAGAAGAGGCCACATCCTGCCCGAGGCCACCACCTTCCCCATCCATTCACTCCTTCAGCTCCAGAAATACCCTGACATGGGACACTCTGCATCTCAGAGCTCTCCCCCCAACCATCCACAGCGCCACGGAGCAAAGCCTGGGTGAGAAACACGTCCGGATGGGGCTGAGCTCACAGTTCAGGGCG
The DNA here is from genome assembly GCF_016699485.2 of Gallus gallus. Classification (NCBI taxonomy): domain Eukaryota; kingdom Metazoa; phylum Chordata; class Aves; order Galliformes; family Phasianidae; genus Gallus; species Gallus gallus. The sequence goes on along the minus strand of NC_052565.1, from coordinate 798,354 downwards.
CCTTCCAGCCAAAGGAAGGGATTCTTTTATGGAATCCTGGAGGAAAAAAGGGACTGCAGCACCCATGGGCTGCCAGGAAGAGTGAGATTCGTACTGCACAAAAGATAGGAGAGGATCACAGAGCACAAAGCCCTCAACGTCTTCCATTATATCCACGAGAATTAAAAGACATGGAGCGAGCATTGAGAACCCGCCGGCTTAATAACAGAAGTAAAAAGTTGTTAATCAGGCACGTGACCCTATAAAATAAAGGGAATAATTGAAAAGATATCTAATTTATCTATTGAATGCCTCCAACGCTCTCTTTATCACCGAGATGGACAGAATATAATTGGTGCGGTGAAAGCCATCAATCTTAGGAAGTGGGCTTTCTGTACAAGATACAACTATTACTGTCATATTATGACACCATAATATCAAGATCAATGACATTTTAAACGCACTCCAGTTATGGGCAATTGGTGACAATAAAAACAGTGACAAATTGATGAAACAAGAGCCAAATGATCCGGCGTCTAAAATAAACCATAAATAATCTTCTTAAAATATATAGAGAGATATATCCACCGAACTCGCTGTGGTTGGGGGGCGGTGATTCCTTCCACCCGAGGTCTCCAATGGGCCACCGTTCTCAGGAAGGGGAAGCTTCCCCTTTTGATTTAAGGGTCATTCCCATGCGGTTTAATGATGTTATCGTTAGCATAATTGTTGCCATAAAAAGGAAGGTTACGGCTTCGAAGGGCTGAGGAGCCAACGCGACGGCACAGTAAACAGCGGCACCGTTTCTAGATCTTATGGCACCAGGATGGTGATATTCCCTCAGGGCCTCCGTGGGCCTTAAATAAAGATAATAACAACCACAGCAATTGTGTCCGGAGCTCTGCAGAGCGCTCTGATTGCAGTTATGGGGACAGCATTTGGTTTTTTTTATATAGAAGGGGGGGATGGGGGTCAGGGAGGCTGAAATCCGACAGATCCATTCTTCTTCTGAAACCCAATGAGGTTGGAAAAGACCTCCAAGACCAACATTACAACCCCAACCCATTCCCACCATGATCACTCATCGAATCATGGAGTCATTAAGGTTGGAAATGACCTCTGAGACCATTGAGTCCAAACCCAACCCATTCCCACCATGCTCACTCATCAAATCAAGGAGCCATTAAGGTTGGAAAAGACCTCCAAGACCAACAGTCCAACCCCAACCCGTTCCCACCATGCTCACTCATAGAATCATGGAGTCTTAAGCTTGGAAAAGAGCTCCAACACCAACAACCCAACCCCAACCCCCCCACCGTGCCCACTAAAACAAGGCTTGGCGTCTCACTGCACCCAATGGAGGCCGTGCACTGTGGACATGGCTCTGCCCAACGGCCACCGTTCTCCAGTGGCTGAGCATTGAGCCATTTAAGCTCTGAAAATAATAATGAAAATAATAATGATTTGTTTAAAAAGGGGGAGAAAACAGGGAAAATCTCTCCAGTTTATGAGTAAACGTCCCCCCAGAAAAGGAAAGCAAATGGAGGGGATGTCCTCAGTGCTGCTAGGGTGGGCGCAGAGGAGTGGAGCTGCCTGGTTCTGCCTCCGACTCGCTCCTTCTCCTCTATATTTGATAATCACCCCAAAACTGACACCACAACGCGGTGCAAAATGGCTCAGAAATGGAAACAACCCCCAACCCCGGCCCAGCTCCACGCTCCGCTCGGATTCTTTTGGGATGAATCCATGCCAGAACCATCGTGGCTCTCAGCAGCTCATTCCCCCGCGGCTCCACGTGTCGTTGCCAACCACATGTGGTCCTCAGCCTCATTCTGGGGTGAATGGCCCCAAAAGCGTCTGCAGGGACTCAGCACGGAGCCTCGGGGTGGGGGGTGATGGAAAATCCCACCTCGGGATCCTCCGCTCTGAGCCAGGGGGGATTTGAGGGCTGGGTGGGCGCTGGGGGAAGCGTTGGGGTCTCCGCAGGAAGATGTGAGGTGGGGGAAGGCTGTGGTTTGTGTGCAGGGAGGAACCTGAGGGGAAACTGAGGCACAGCTGTGATCCGAAGGGGAAACTGAGGCAGGGAAGCGGATGGGGAGGATGAAGAGGGGACCCCACTCCGCTGCCTCAGCTCCATTGGAAGCCACCCCCTGAGCCCCCCTGGCCTTCACAGCACACCTCGGTGACCACCCCTAAGGAGCAGCCGAAGCTCCAGCAGAATTAAACACCGGGAGATGGAGCAGCAAAGCATCACTCAGCCCACGCTGATAGCGAGCGGCTCTAATGCTGAAATATGGGCCGTTTAGGGGAAGCCAACCCATCTCCCTGCAAAGAAAAAATAATATCATACCAACACAACAACTTGCAGCTTGATAAAAGATACGCCGGGTAAATACATTAATGGGAGGTAATTGAAAACTGGTGGGTAATCTTTAAGCAATCACGGAGCTCAGCCGTCGGGGCGGCGGCGGATGCACGGATGGCACCGTTTTCCACATCACAGCCTGGGTGTTTTATGGGGTTGGGTCTCCGAGTGGAACAGCGGTGTCATATTTAGCTTTCTAATTATATTTCGAGATGCTCCAGCAGCTCTCCCTGCCGCGCAGCACGTGGGGCTGAACAAAGGGGGAATTGCAGCCATAAAAGAGAGAGAGGACGAGGTATCAGCGGATGGAAGAGATAAAGATGTTCCCTCTCCTCTTCCTGAGCTGGCTGATATTAATAGGACAGGAGGCTCTCAGCTCCTGGGCATGGAGGAGAAGGCTGCAGGGTGGTTCTTTAATGCTGCTTTGCAATTTGCTTTCATTCTCCGGCCCCGAAGCGGCGATCCGTGCAGCTCCAGCGTTGCTCTCCTTGCTCGGCACCACGCGCATCCCCAATCTTATTCTTGGGTGTGAGGCTGTGGGCACTGAGCTCTCATTGCGTGGGGGTGTGGGGACCCCACGGTGCTGAGCTCCTTTTGCATTGGGACCCCACAGTGCTGCGCTCCCATTTGCATGGGGGTGTGGGGACCCCACGGTGCTGTGCTCCCATTGCATTGGGACCCCACAGTGCTGTGCTCCCATTGCATGTGGATGTGGGGACCCCACAGTGCTGTGCTCCTTTTGCATTGGGACCCCACGGTGCTGTGCTCCCATTGCATTGGGACCCCATGGTGATGAGTTCCTTTTGCATTGGGACCCCACGGTGCTGTGCTCCCATTGCATGTGTATGTGGGGACCCCATAGTGCTGTGCTCCCATTGCATGGGGATGTGGGGATGGAACGATTACCCCATACCCCATTGCTGGAGGGCGCTGCTTTGGGCTCAGGGATTGCTTCCACAGCCGCTTTGCTGTCCGTCTGTCCCCGCTGTCCATCCCTCCATCACCCATCTCTGGTGACGTTCCCCACTTCCACGCCGTGCTGATGTGTCCCCCCCACAGAGCTGAGACCCCCGCGAGGGGCTGAGCCCCCTCCCCACCCCCAGAGGTGGGCTCAGAGGGGACCCCACCTCCACCATCTCCGCCCCAGGGCTGTGATTTCCAGCCGGCCGGACGGACAGACGGATGGGTGCCCTCTCCCTGCTCATCCCCCCCCCCTTTCTCTGTGCAGGCAGCGGGATGTAAATCTCGAGGTCGCCGTTAATACCCACCAACAAGCAGTGCTGCTTGTAGGTGATTGCCGGGGGTTCTTTATAAGCCTCCCGCAGACGGATGGGCGGCCGGGGGCCGTAAATACACCCATCCACAGCCTCACGCCTGCAGCACTGCGCTCTGTGCTTCCCCACCTGGGGCTGCAGGGGGGGGGGGAGGGTGAGCTCAGAGCCCCCCCTCTACGTGGGACGCTGTGCCAATGCTGTGCTGGGGGTGTGCAATGCAACACCCCCCCCCTCTCCCTCCCCCTCCATGGGTACCACTTTCTCAGCATCCCTCTGGGTCAGAGTGAGGAAAACACGATGGGACAACGGCTCAGCTCAGGAATTCCCTCTGCAAAAGGGTTTTTTTTTTTTTCCCATGGGGTTTTTTGTAATGGTTTCCCCCCACATTTGCCCTGGGTTGAACCCCCCAAAGGAGCAGCAATGAGGCGCCGTGCCCTGATTTGCATGGATGGATGATTAGAGCTGAGCTCGGTGCCCAGAGAGCCTCTTTGCCTCCTTTTAAGACACCCTGAAGAGAATCTCATCTATAGAAACCCATTACTACCTTTAATTAGCCTAAGCTTTAATTAACCTTCGGGTCCAGCACCCTGCTAACCGTTATCCCACGGCTGGTGGCCCTTCCTGTGCAGGACGCAAAGGTGCAGATAGGAGACGGCGCAGGGATGAGGGATGCAGAAATGGGAAGGGGTACCCCAAGAGCCACCTATGGGGGTGGGGAAAACGGGTCAAAAACCAACAACCCCCCCCAAAAATAACCAACCCCACCCGGGCTGCTCCTGGTGCAGCACCTCCCCAGTCCTCCCAGCAGAAGGAGCTTCCATTCTCATCCATACCTGCAGCGTCTCCCCATTCCTCCCTATAGGAGGGACTTCCATGGGTGGGATCATACCTGCAGCTCTCGTGCTTGGGAATGGGGGGCACGGAGACCCCCCCAACCCCCCTAAACCCCCCCGGCATCAACAGACCCTGAGCTTTCCCGCTGTCGGGCGGCCCCAGACGATTCCCTGCCCCACCGACCGCCCTTTGAGACGCCAAACAAATAAATAAAGCCAAGAGAGAAAGGCTGAGCTGACAGATCGCCCCGGAGGGAGCCCAGCCTGAGCTCGGGAGCACAAAGGCTATATTCTCACCCTGTGCAAAATGCATTACTGCCCCGTGCAGCCGCTCCTTGTGTAAATACCGGCAATTTATGGCTGCTTCGCTCCCCGCAGCCCCACGGATGGTATTTGGATGGAGGAGAGGAGGGCAGAATGCGTCCCCGCGTCCTCTGAACCCCAACGAGGGCTCGGGGTGAAGCAGAGTTTGCTGCGCCTTTCCAGGCAGTGGGAATAAATACAGAAAGGTGGGGGAGGAAAGGATCGTAATTCTTTGGTTGGGAGGGGACGGAGGCGGTGGTTGGCGTGGGAGGGCTCCGTCCTATGGGAAGAGAGGGGGAATGGGGTGGGGGGAGCGGGGCTGGGGGCTCCGGGTGGGGGCTGAGGTGTGAGCCTGGGAGAAATGAATGGGGAGGACATGGGGTCCCCGATGGGGAAAGGCTGCAGGCTTGGCCAGGTGGACGCAGGAAGACTCGATGGGGATGCTTTGATGGCTGCGGGGTTAAGGGAGGTGGTGAAGGTCCCGATGGAGAGCCTCTGGGAAAGGGAAAGCGGAGCAAATGTGGCTTTGAGCTCCAGGGAGGACACATCTCATTGGTTTCCTTGGGATGGGTGGGTGCAGGGGGGGGTTGGTAGGGCCACAGCCAAGCTCGGCTGTTGGGTTATGGCCAAGCTCAGCCAGTAGGTTGTGGCCGAGCTCAATCATTGGGTTATGGCCAACTTCACCCATTGGGTTATGGCCAACCTCACCCATTGGGTTATGGCTAACCTCATCCTTTGGGTTATGGTCAACCTCGTCCATTGGGTTATGGCCAACCTCATCCTTTGGGTTATGGCCAACTTCACCCACTGGCTTATGGTCAACCTCACCCACTGGGTTATGGTCAACCTCATCCTTTGGGTTATGGCCAACCTCACCCATTGGGTTATGGTCAACCTCACCCATTGGGTTACAACCAACCTCACCCATTGGGTTATGGCCAACATCTCCCATTGGGTTACAACCAAACTCACCCATTGGATTACAGCTCAACCATTGGGCTGTGGCTGAGCTCAGCCATCAGGCTGAACCCCAACTCAATAGCAAAGTCATGGCACGAGGAGGCACCCAACCACCCCACCACCATCACACCACACCAACACAGACCTCCTCCTCTCTCTCAGCAGCCCGGCTTCCCATTCCCACTGCTGAGGCTGCAGTCCGGTGCCCACATCTCCCCCTTTGGCTCCGAAGGATTTGGGGGCGAGCTGAAGGAAAGGACCTCTGTGCAAAGGGCTGTGACCATCCAGGTGGGTTTTGCACGCGGAGGTAACCAAGGGTGATCTCCACCTCTCCTCCAGCTGTGACAAGGATGCAAGCCAGCTGCAAAAAACGAGCGGTGGCTGCATGAGCAATCTGGAAGCTCGGTTAAATAGGGGAAAATGAGGACGCTTGGGCTCACAGGAAGGCACGGGAGCAGAGCTGTGATTGCAAATATGGCCAAGGTTGTTACAACAAGGCCGGCGAGTCGTTAGCAAGGAGGAGCAGGGAGTGATGCTGCAGTGGGGAGGAATTAAGGCGAGCAGCAGGCGTGACGCCGGCACCTGGGAGCCATGGGGGGGTGCGTGGAGGGAGGGGGGGGGGTCCTGGAAGGGAACCCGTTTGCTGAGGATGCTGTAGGAGGGATGGAGGCATCCCTACGGTGCAGCCGTGCTTTGGGGAGCTGGGGGTGGGGGGGGTGGGGGTGGGGGTTGAGTTGTTAATCCCCAACCCATCCTATCGTGGGGCAGATGGGAGCCATTTGCGCACCATCACATTCAGTTTTATGGGGTGGTTTTGGGGTGGGGGGGTGAATGCCGGCCTCCAACCCATTGCTTTTCCTGTGCGCCGGGGATGCGCCGCAGCCCAACACTCCGTCAGCCCCTAACGAGGATGGGAAACCCCCCCAACCCCTCCGCCAGCGCAGAGCAGAGCTACAAATAAAGCACTCAAACGGACGGCTCTCCTCCTAATCACCCCATAAAACGTATTTAAGCAGCCAGCCTGAGACTTAGCAGGGCTTTATTTATCTATTTATTACTGCGGCTGACCGGAGAATCCTTCTCCTAAAGAGCCCGGTGCCAAAAGCTTTGAGTTATGCAAAGGGGAGATGGGAGATTGCTGTGCTGCTGCCCACGTGGGGTCTGGGGGGGCAATGGGGCGCCCCAGGGTGGGCTGCTGCTGTGCAGCACTTCTGGGGGGGGCACTGAGGTTCCGAATGGGGGTGACGGGGGGTCAGGTGGTTGTCACCTGATTTCTGTCTGCAGTTGCAAATAGGGGGGGGGGGGGTGCTGCAATTTGGGGGTGTCCCTCTGCTATTGAGGGGATAGGACCGCAATGCGGGGGCTGATGTTCCTCCCTCGTATGGGGGATGCGATTGCAACGTCGGGGGTTGAATTGCAGCTTTGGGGGACGTGGCTGCAATGTGGGGAGCGATGGGCCTCCCTCCTACGGGGGTGCAATTGTGATTTGGAGGATGCAGCTGCAATGTGTGTGGGGCGATGCAACTGCAACGGGGGGCGATGCAACTACAATGGGGGGCGATGCAGCTGCAGTGTGGGGCGATGCAGCTGCAGTGTGGGGCGATGCAGCTGCAACGCGGGGCGATGCAGCTGAAACGTGGGGCGATGCAGCTGCAGTGTGGGGCAGTTCAGCTGCAATGTGAGGCGATGCACCTCCAGCTTGGGGCCGTTTCAACCTCACCCCTCCCCATTGGCAGAGGGGCTGCATGGATCCCCCATTCTCCCTCCCATCACCTCTCTCCTCCCCCCCTTTCTTCCACCTCCCCCCCAAACAGGCCCTGTTGTTGCTCCGGGGTATCCCCAGCAGCCAAACCTCAGCACTGCTCCCCTCCGCTCCTTCTGCTCTTATCTCAACCCCTGCAGCCTCTGCAGCCCCTCCTTTGCTCTCCCTTTCCCTCTGAACCCCTTCCAAGGCGGTAATTACAGCCCTGGGAGTCTCCCAGCCAGGTGTGACGGCGCCGGGACCACATAGGGAGAAGCAAAACCCCATCAGAGCGGCGCTGCACGGCAGGGGGAGGCAGCAGGAGACCCCTCAGGGCCCCCAGAGCTGCAGTTTGCGGGGTCAGATTGCAGCCCGGAGGATGAGGAGGGGGTGCAATTTGGGGCTGGAGTTGCATTTTGGGGGTGCTTTTGCAACTTGGGGGGTGGGGGGGGGGGATGCAGTCTGGGGGACGCACGTGCAATCTGGTGAGGGGATTGCATTTTGGGGATGCTGTGGTGCCACGGCAGCCCCCCCTTATCCCCAGCACCCATGGGTGCCCCCAGGCAGAAGCAGCCCCCCCAGCAGCGAAGGCGCCCATTGAAGGCAAAGAGTTGCATCCCAGAGCGTGGGGTTCTCCTTCCCCCCCCCCCCCCCTTCTCCGCTCTGCATACCCACAGCCTTCCTCCCCCCCTCCTCATCCTCCTCCCCATCCTCCCTCCCCTCCCTCCTCATCCTCGCCCTTCATCCTCATCCTCCCTCCCCTTCATCCTTTTCCCCCTCTTCATCCTCACCTCCCCATCCTCCCCCCTCCCTCTTCATCTTCCCCCTTCATCCTCATCCTCCCCCCCTTTCACCCTCTCCACCCCCCTTCATCCTTCCCCTCCCTCCTCATCCTCCCCCCCCCCCCCTCACCCACCCCCCCGGCCCCATTCCGACCCCGCGGCCATAAATCAGAGCTCAGTGGGACGCAGCCATATGGGATCGGCGCGGAGCAACGCCGTCCTGATGGGTTCCGGCGGCGGAGCGACGCTCCATCAAATCCATGGAGGGGATGCGAGGTGTCAATCTTTTATTCGGGGAGATAAAGGGGGGGGGGGGGGTCCCCTCTGCATGGGACCACCAGGGACACCCACGGGGGGGGGGGTTCTGCATTGTCCCAATGGGATCCCCCCCTTCCCCAACACAGCCCCATCCATTGCCTCACTCCTTAAGGCAAAGAGACCCCAATAAGAGCCCCCCCCGTCCCAGAGATGGATGGGGAAGGGGGGGGACGGCCTAAAATGCACTTTTTTAGGGGCTGTTTTTTATATTGGGGGGGGGGGGGGAGGTTTGGTGTTTGGGTTATGGAGATGAGGGAAATAAAGGGGGAATGGGGGGGAGAGGAGGGGATGAGAGGGAGGGAAAGGAAATGGGGGGGGAGAGAAAAGGGAAGGGGGAGAAGGGAGAAAGGAGGGGGGGGAAGGGGAAGGAAGGGGGGGGGAAGGGGGAAGGAAAAGGGGGAAGGAAAAGGGGGAAGGAAAAGGGGGAAGGAAAGGGAAGGAAAAGTGGGAAGAAAAGGGGGAAGGTAAAGGGGGAAAAGAGAGGAAAAGAACCCAAAAGGTAAAGGAAAAGAGGAAGAAAAAGGAGAAGTGAAGCGGAAGAGTGAAAATGAAGGGAAAAGAGAAAGAAAAAGAGAGGCTGAGGACGATCTCACCTCGGCCGCAGCTCCGACGGCGCGGACGGACCCGGGGGGGGTCGGGGGGGGCTGTGGGGGTCCCGGAGGCTGCGCCGCCGTTCGGGGTCACGCCGGGGGGGGGGGGGTTGGGGGGGGGGGGGGATTCCGCTGTGGGTCCCAACAGCTGCGGAACGGAACCGCCGCGCACCTCCAACGCTCCGCACCCAAACCCACAGCGCTGCCCCCCCCCCCCCCCCCCCAATTCTCCCCCCCCCCCTCCACCCTCGGGGGGGTCCCGTCGAGGACGGCCATTGGTCCGCGCCGCCCACGTGACCGCCCCCGGATCCGATTTCTCCCTCTTTTCTTTTGGCCTTTTCTGCCTTTTTTTTTTTGCCCGCCCCCCCCCCCCCATCCATCCCCCCCCCCATCTCCATCCCATTCCCGTATTCCTCAGCCCGGACGAGAGAGTGACCCGAACCCACGGAGCCCTCAGCGGGACCCCCCCCCCAAATGGAACCCACCCTGGGATCGCCCCATGGAGCCCCCGGGACCCTCCGGCGGACCCCCCCCCCCATCCATGGAACCTCCCGACGGATCCCCCCCCCCCCATGGACCTCTCCCCCCCCCCCCGGGGGGGGCGCACGAGAAGTTTGAGAGGAGCGGCTGCAGAGAGGTGAGAGCCACAGAGCTGAGACCCCCGCAGGGGGCTGAGCCCCCCCCTCACCCCCACACCGAGCTGAGCCCCCCCGGGGTGATCTGAGCCCCCCAGGAATGGTCTGAGTCCACCCGACCGACCTGAAGCCCCCCCCAGAAGATGTCTGAGCCCCCCCCCCCCCCACCCCATACCAATCTGAGTCCCCCCAAACTGAGATGACCCCCCCAGGAGCGGTCTGAGCCCCCCAGGAATGATCCAAACCCCCCCCAGACCGAACTGAGCCCCCCCCCCCCCCCCCCCCCCAGCAGAGGTCTGAACCCTCCCAGACAAACCTGAACCCCAGAAATGATCTGAGACCCCCTGACCGACCTGAACCCCCCCAGGATATGTCTGAGCCCCCCCAGACCCATCTGAGCCCCCCAAGAGTGGTCGGAGCCCCCCCAGATCAAACTGAGCCCCCCCAGACCAATCTCCCCCCCCCCCCCCCCCCAGTAGTGGTCTCAGCCCCACAGTCCAACCTGAGCCCCCCAGGAGCGATCTGAGCCCCCCCCCCCACCGCTGTCTATAGACATAGAGGGACCTGGAGTGGGGTGCAGGTGCCTATGGGGCCCTATTGCTCCTATAGTGTATATGGCCCTGTTGGCGTAGCACATATGGGGCACGGATAGGCCTATAGGTACGTGTGCAGAGCTGAGCATATGGGGTTTTTATTTACATACAGCCCTATATGTCGTCTTATTTCCAGTGCTGTGGGCAGAGCTGGGGGTGGGGTTTGCATATGGGCCATATGTGGTCCCTATAGGGTCCATAGGCTTCTCAGTGTGGGTATATGGGTGCCTATAGGATCCATATGTGGTCCCTATAGGGTCCGTAGGCTTCTCAGTGTGGGTATATGGGTGCCTATGGGGTCCATATGTGATCCCTATAGGGTCCGTAGGCTTCTCAGTGTGGGTATATGGGTGCCTATAGGGTCCATATGTGGTCCCTATAGGGTCCGTAGGCTTCTCAGTGTAGGTATATGGGTGCCTATGGGGTCCATATGTGGTTCCTATGGGGTCCGTAGGCTTCTCAGTGTGGGTATATGGGTGCCTATAGGATCCATATGTGGTCCCTATGGGGTCCGTAGGCTTCTCAGTGTGGGTATATGGGTGCCTATAGGGTCCATATGTGGTCCCTATGGGGTCCGTAGGCTTCTCAGTGTGGGTATATGGGTGCCTATAGGGTCCATATGTGGTCCCTATGGGGTCCGTAGGCTTCTCAGTGTGGGTATATGGGTGCCTATAGGGTCCATATGTGGCCCCTATGGGGTCCGTAGGCTTCTCAGTGTGGGTATATGGGTGCCTATAGGGTCCATATGTGGTCCCTATGGGGTCCGTAGGCTTCTCAGTGTGGGTATATGGGTGCCTATAGGGTCCATTTGTGGCCCCCATAGGGTGCATACCCATACAGTGCTGTAGGTCTAGGGGGGGCTCTGGGGGTCCCATTCCCCTTTTCCCCCAGGGAAGCACGGGGGGGGACGGGGGGGGATGGACGGATGGATTGGGAAACCCCATTGAGTGTTAACCCCCCCCCCCAGTAAAAAAACAACCCCAAACCCACCAATTTCTGCCCCCAAAATGAGCATCCCCGGGGGGATCCCCCCCGGCCGCAGGTCCTGGCAGGTCACAGCAGCGATCTGAGCCCCCCCCAGGAGCGATCTGAGCCCCCCAGCAGCGATCTGAGCCCCCCCAGCAGCGATCTGAGCCCCCCAGGAGCGGTCTGAGACCAAAACGAGCATCCCCGGGGGGGTCCCCCCGGCCGCAGGTCCTGGCAGGTCACAGCAGCGGTCCGTCCCGACCCCTCCTTGCCCCCCCCCCCGTGCCCTTTTCACCCCACACTGCCCGAGGACAGCCGTGACCCTTTCACCCCCCCCGCCCCGCTCCATCGCTCCGCCGTCATTAACGCCGAGCAGCGGATCCGGAGCCGCTTTGACAGATGAGAACGCGGGGGTGGGAGGGGGGGGGGGTCGAGGCGGGGGGGGGGGGGGGGGGGGAGAGAAGAGCGCTGCGCCAACCGGGAGCGAACGGGGAGCGGCCATCCGTCATCCGAGCTGAGCCATGCAGGAATGCGGATGGCTTCATTATATGGGGGGCTGTGGGGGGGGCGGGGGGGGGGGGGTGGAAATGAGCGGAGAGGGGGGAAGGGGGGGGAAGGATGGAAAAGGAGGAGGAAAAGGGGTGGGGGAGGAGGAAGGAGGGAGAAAAGAGGAGGAAGGGGAAGAAATGAGTGGGGAGGAAAAGGAGGAGGAAAATGGATGGGGAAGAAGGAGGGGAAAAGGAAGGGGGAAACGGGAATAAATGAATAGAGGGGGAAAGGGTGGGAAAGGAGGAGGAAAAAGGAGGAAAAAAGGGGGGGGGAAGGAGGAAAGAAGAGGAAGGGGGAGAAATGAGTGGGGAGGGGAAGGAGAGGAGAAGGAGAAGGAAAATGGATGGGGAAGAAGGAAGGAAAAGGAAAAAAAGGAAGGGGAAAAGGGGGAAGAAATGAGTAGAGGGGGAAAGGAGGGGGGGAGGATGGAAAAGAGGGAGGAAAAAGGAGGAAAAAAAGGGGAAAAAGGAGAAAAGGGAGGGGAAGAAATGAGTGGAAGGGGAAGGAGAGGAAAAGGAAGAGGAAATTGGATGGGGAAGAAGAAGGGGAAAGGAGGAAAAGGAAGGGGAAAAGGGGGAAGTAATAGAGGGGGAAAGGATGGGAAAGAAGGAGGAAAAGGGAGAAAATATAGGGAGAAAATGAGAGGAATAGAAGTGGGAATGAGGAAAAGGAAGGGGGAAATGGATGGGGAAGGAGGAGGGAAAAGGGGAGGAAAGAGGGGGGAAATGGAGAGAAAAAGAGGGAAGAAGAAAAATGGAGGGAAGGGGAAAAGGGGAAATAACGGAAAGGGGAAAGGAGGAAATAGGGGAGGAAAAGGGAAATAAATGAGAGGGGAAAGGAGGAAAAAGGGGAGGAAAAGGAAAAGAAAAATGGAAATAAACGGATGGAAAAGGGAGGAAAAAGGAGAGGAAAAAAAGGGAGAAGAGAGAAAAAGAAATGGAAAGGAGCACAGCACCCAAACCCCACAGTGTCCCGAACCCCATAAGGTCCCAACCCCCCCCCCTCACCCCACCCCATCCACACCCCACAGCACCCAACCCCACAGCATCCCCAGCCCCACAGCACCTCCAATCCCAAAGTTTCCCATCCCCACCCCAAACCCCTCACCATCCCAAACCCGCCCCATCCATACCCCATACCCTGCACCCCCCCCCAACCCCACAGCACCCCAAATCCCCCCCCCCCCCCCCATCCCGGCTCTGTGCCCGGTGCGGTCCCGGCAGCCCCGTCCGGCCGCGGCTCTCTGCCGCCCCCCAGCGGCTCCACCCCGCACAGCGGCTCCGCTATGGCCCAATACGGCCCAATACGGCCCAATACGGCCCAATACGGCCCAATACGGCCCAGTGCGGCCCCGGGGTGCGGGGAGGGAGGGGGGGATGGAGGGGATGGGGATGGGGGGATGGGAGAGAGAGGGATGGGGGGATGGAGGATGAAGGGATGGGGGATGTGGGGATGGAGGGTGTGGGGATGGGGGGATGGAGGGATGGAGGGATGGAGGATATGGGGATGGGGGATGTGGGGATGGGGGATATCAGGATAGGGGATGGGGGATGTGGGGATGAAGGATGCAGGGATGGGGGATGGAGGGTGTGGGGATATGGGGATGTGGGGATATGGGGATCGGGATGAAGGATGCAGGGATGGAGGATATGGGGATGGGGGATGTGGGGATGGGGGATGCAGAGGTGTAAGGAAGGGATAAATGGTGAAGGGAGGCAGAGATACAGCATATGGGGCTGCAGGGCTGAAGGATGGAGGATGTGGGGATGGGGGATGGAGGGATGGGGGATGTGGGGGATAAAGGATGGGGGGATGAAGGATGCAGAGGTGTGGTAAGGAAGGGATAAAGGGTGCAGGGGGGGCAGAGAGACAGCATATGGGGCTGCAGGGCTGAAGGATGGAGGATGTGGGGATATGGGGATGGGGGATGTGGGGATGGGGGATGTGGGGATGGAGGATGGAGGGATGGGGGGATGGAGGATATGGGAATGGGGGATGGAGGGATGAGGAATGTGGGGATGTGGGAAGGGGGATGGGAGGGAGGGAAGGAGGAAGGAAATAGGGGAGGAAGGAGGGATGGAGGGATGGAGGGATGGAGGGATGGAGACGGTTTCGCTCCGGGGATTCGCAGCAATTCCCATCCGCGGGAGGAAGGAGAGGCCGAGAGAGGGGGAAGATTGAATTGAAGCCCCGGGGCCATTAACCCGCTGCCCTGGCCCAACTCCAGCTGCAGTAATTACATTCGCCCTGATTAAAAATTTCCCCTTCGTTTTCAATTAGCTCCGCCGTCCTTCTTCGCTTCCCTCCTCCCCAACCACAGCGCTGTGCGGCTCCGCAGTGCGGCTGCTCTGCAAAGGGGAAACTGAGGCACGGGGGGCTGGGGGGGGGGGGGGGGAGGGGGGGGGGGCGTTGTGGCACCTGTGGGGCACAGTGGGGCACTGCATGGGGGGCGATCATAGCGCCTATGGGGTATTGCTCTACACTGGGGCTCCTATGGGGCATCGCATGGGGGTGTTGATGGTGCCTATGGGGCACCTATGGGGTATTGCACTACACTGGGGCTCCTATGGGGCATCGCATGGGGGTGTCCATGGCATCTATGGGGCACCTATGGGGTATTGCATGGAGGTGTTCTAGCGCCTATGGGGCATCTATGGGGTATTGCACTACAGTGGGGCTCCTATGGGGCATCGCATGGGGGTGTCCATGGCATCTATGGGGCACCTATGGGGTATTGCATGGGGGTGTTCTAGCGCCTATGGGGCACCTATGGGGTATTGCACTACAGTGGGGCTCCTATGGGGCATTGCATGGGGGTGTCCATGGCATCTATGGGGCACCTATGGGGTATTGCATGGGGGTGTTCTAGCGCCTATGGGGCATCTATGGGGTACTGCACTACAGTGGGGCTCCTATGGGGCATCGCATGGGGGTGTTGATGGCGCCTATGGGGCACAAACAAGAAGGGAGAAACCACATTCTCCCACCCTGACAAAGCAATGAGGATAACGACCCAAAAAAGGCATTTTTTTGCCCCAAAAGCACCCATGTGAAGGCGCAGTGCTGGCAGCAATGTGGGGGGGTGGATCTTCTCTCACCCCATCTGTCCGTCTGTCCGTCCCGCTGTCTCCCCTGTGTTTATCTCTCCTATCTCCCAGCTGATCTCACTCCACCTCTGTTCCCCACACTGTTTATTTTGCTGCCCATTGCAGTGTCTGTTTGCTCTGCTGCCCTTCAGCCTTTCTGCTCCTCTGCCTCTCTCCACTCAATGGTTTCCATTTGATGGCTGAAAGGAGAAAACCCACTCAGCCCTTCCCTTCCCTTCCCTTCCCTTCCCTTCCCTTCCCTTCCCTTCCCTTCCCTTCCCTTCCCTTCCCTTCCCTTCCCTTCCCTTCCCTTCCCTTCCCTTCCCTTCCCTTCCCTTCCCTTCCCTTCCCTTCCCTTCCCTTCCCTTCCCTTCCCTTCCCTTCCCTTCCCTTCCCTTCCCTTCCCTTCCCTTCCCTTCCCTTCCCTTCCCTTCCCTTCCCCCACAGTGTTCAGCTCTGTTACACCCATGGTCTCCCATTCCTCCTCCTTCCATCCCCCATCTCTCCCTCCTCCTTCCACCTCTCCATCCCTCCATCCTTCTTCCATCCATTCTTCCATCCCTCCATCCCTCCTCCTTCCTCCATCTCTCCATCCTTCTTCTACCCTTCATCCTTCCACCCATTTTCCCTCATCCTCCCATCCCTCCATCCTTTCTCCATCCACCCTTCCTCTATCCCTCCTCCATCCCTCCCTCCATCCCTCTATCCTCCTCCACCCTTCTATCTCTATTCCATCCCCCCAACCTCTTCCATCCCTCCCCCTTCCCTTCTTCCATCCCTCCATCCTTCATCCCTCCATCCCTCATCCTTCCATCTCTCAATCCTTCCTCCACCCACCATCCCTCCATCCCTCATCCTTCCCTCTTCCATCCCTCCCTCTTCCCTCCTCCCATCCTTCTATCCCCCTCCGCCCTTCCATCTCTATTCCATCCCTCCATCCTTCCTCCATCCCCCCAACCTCTTCCATCCCTCCCCCTTCCCTTCTCCCATCCCTCCATCCTTCATCCCTCCATCCCTCATCCTTCCATCTCTCCATCCTTCCCCCACCCACCATCCCTCCATCCCTCCCCCTTCCCTCCCTCACCTCCATCTCCCCACCGCTGCCTCCTCCCTTCCCCCCCCCCAAACCCCCACGAAGCCCCATAGCTCAGCACCACGAACCATCCTCACCCCCCCCCCATCCTCCCACCCCCCCCAACCAGGAAATTAACGACCCCCAACCCCAAAAGCTCTCCGCTATCTGAGCAGCCATTTGGTGTCCTGGCAGCGGCGCGGGGGGAAGGCGAGGCGGTCAGATATGACAACAGCCCTGAAATACGGAGGCACTCCGTTAATATATGGACCGCATTCCCTGTAAGAATTATTTATTAGGAACTTTTAGTTACTAAGTGGCGCGGTGATGGAGTGCCCTGGGGGGGGGGGGGGGGTTGGTGGGGGGGGGTCCGGCCCCATTGCATTCACACTGCGGTGCAGCGGCCGTCTGGGCGCACTCGAGGATGACCCATAAAGCTGTCAGAGCTGCAGTAAATCAGGGATGCCTGAGGCTCCAGGAATTCCCCTCCGACAGCTTTGGGCCATATGCTGAGAAATGGGGAGGGGGGGGGGGGGAGGAGTGGGGGGGGGGGTTGGGGGGTTGGGGGTGGGGTGGGGGGTGTGGAGGATGGGGTTGTATGGGGTGATGTGCGTGGAGGTGTGGCGTTGTGGGGTGTATGGGGGGGGTCTGACCGTGGAGGAGTGACCCCCATCACCACCTCTGGACTACATTTCCCATGCTGCACCTCGGGGTCACGTGGGTGGGTGGGCAGCACCCCCCCCCCCCCCAGTGCATTATGGGAGATGTAGTCCCCAAAATGGGCAACTCAGGCACTGTGAGGGCCTTTTCTCACCCAAAAATGGGTCCTCATCCAACCCCCACATCCCAATCCAACCCCCAATCCACCCCCATCCCCCCACCCCCCCCGTGTCCCCCTCCCTCCCCCATACCTCCATCCATCCCCCTTCTCCCCCTCCACCCCCCACATCCCCACCCAACCCCCCCTCCATCCCCATTCCCCCTCCATCCCCCATTCACTCCCCATTCTTCCATCCCTCCCCCATTCCCCATCCATCCCCCATCCCCTATTTATTCCCCATACCTCCATCCATCCCCCTTCTCCCCCTCCATCCCCATTCCCCCTCCATCCCCCATATACCCACCTAACCCCCCATACATCCCCATTCCCCCTCCAGCCCCCATTCCCCCTCCATCCCCATTCCCCCTCCATCCCCCACGCCCCCACTCACTCCTGTATCCCCCTTCATCCCCCATTCATTCCCCATACCTCCATCCACCCCCCGTTCCCCCTCCATACCCCATTCCCCATCCATCCCCCATATACCCACCCGACCCCCCATCCATCCCCATTCCCCTTCCATACTCCAGCCCCCATTCATTCCCTATACCTCCATCCATCCCCCATTCCCCCTCCATCCCCCATTCCCCCTCCATCCCCCATTCCCCCTCCGTCCCCCATATACCCACCCCACCCCCATCCACCCCCTCTCCCCACTCATCCCCAATTCCCCATCCACCCCCCCCATCCTCCCCCAACCCCCCATCCATCCCAATGCCCCCTCCATCATCCCCACCCCGTGTCTCTGTCACTGCTGGTGCCGTGGGATCGGCGCCGGCCCTCGAGGTGTCCGTCCTGCGGGTATTTAATGGCCCTGTTACCGTAAAGATGCTGATTCATTAATGGCCGAATTAATTACGCCTCGTAATTTGTCAGGGACGTGTCGGTTCGTGCCCAGACACATTAGGGCTGGGGATGCTTTCCTCGTGGATAAAACATAGAGCAGAATCCAAGCGGGAGCCCCAGCAGCCCCAACGGCCCCACAACCGCCCGTCCCCACTGTGCCGAAGGACCCCAGAGCCCCCAATGTCCCCCCCCCCACCCCATACCCCCCCCATCCCGGTCCCATCGGGCCCCATGGGGGCGATTTCTGCTCTGAGCTTCATTTTGGGCCAAACCCATTACTTTGAAGCCCCACTTTTATCCCCAACCCCCCCCCCCCACGGGAAGCACTGCTGGGAGATACCCCCAAAGCCACCCCAAAGCCCCCCCATCCCCAACACAGCACCCCAACCCCGACCCCAACCCGGGCTGCAGAGCCCAGGGGTTGCCTCTGCTCATCTTAATTTAAAACCCATCTTTGCTTCACGTCCCCAAATCCCCCCCCCCCATCCCCATCCCCATCCCCCCCCCCCATAATCATGATAAAGCAGGAAGCCGCCATGCTGGACAGCTCCGATTTTTCTTGTTGACACCAAATTCCCGATTAACGGATCCCAAACAGAAATCCTTCTTCATCACAGCTGCCCAATGCAGTGCACCGATAACCCCCCCCCCCCCCAAGGGCATGGGGAGACCCCCCAGGACCCCCAGTGGATGGGGCATGCCCCCCCACCGGGACCCCCATGTCCCCTGGGTCCCCACTTTGGGATGTTGAGAAGCGTTGTGGTGTGGGTTTGGGGTCTGAGGGCACCCCCAAGGTTTGGGTTTGGGGTCTGAGGGCACCCCCAAGGTTTGGGTTTGGGGTCTGAGTGCACCCCCAGGGTATGGGTTGGGGGTCCAAATGCAGCCCAGGGTGTAGGCTTGGGGTCTGAGCGCCCCCCCAAGGTTTGGGTCCGGGGTCTGAGTGCACCCCAGTGTTTGGGTTTGGGGTCTGAGTGCGTCCAAGTGTTGTGTTTGGGGTCTGCGTGCACCCCCAAAGTTTGAGTCTGGGGTCTCAAGTCCACCCCAGGATTTGGGTTTGGGGTCCAAGTGCACCCCAGGGTGTAGGCTTGGGGTCTGAGTTCACCCCCAGGGTATGGGTTGGGGTTCCAAGTGCACCCCAGGCTTTTGGGTCTGGGGTCTGAAGTACATCCAAGTGTTTAGGTTTGGGGTCTAAGTGCACCCCCAGGGTGTAGGTTTGGAGTCCAAGTGCATCCCCAAGGTTTGGGTCTGGGGTCTCAGTGCACCCCCAAGGTATGTGGTACCTTAGGGTGGATGTAGGGGTGCGAAAAGCCCCATATCCATCCTGCCCCCCCCCAGTTCCCAAATAGAGACCCCAAAGGCTGCAGAGATGGTGCTGGGAAGTGACGCCGCAGTGACCCCCATGGGAAGGGGGGAGGTTTCACGGCGCACCCCCACATCCCTATGGGGTCCCTCAGGGCTGCAGTCCCCCCCCCCCCCCCAGAAGGAAAGGAACAGTGGGGTTGGGGGGGGGCGCTGAGCTGTAGGGGCAATAAATCAACACCTGGAGCCGCACGCTGGACTTATTTGGCTGCAACCGCGCCGGGAAGCATCTGTGCTGCAGCCGCCTGGGGGCCCCCGCCCCATAGACCCCCCCCCAACCCACCCCCCCACGTCCCTTTGTCACCACGCAGCCCCCTCTCAATAGACCCGAGTTCATGAACCCGGCAGCAGATGGGGAACCACACAACAAAGGCAGCCTCGGCCCCCCCGGCTGCATCGCCCCGCAGGTGGGGGTTTGGGGAGACCCCCCACCCCACAGCGACCCCGAATTGTGGGGTGGTTGTAGGGGTGGGGGGGGGGGTGAGGGGTCCCCCCATCCTTCCTTCTGGGCCCCATGTGATGCAGTGCACACACACACAGCACACCCACGGCCTCTGCCTGACTGGGGGGAGCTGGGTGGGGGTATAGGGGTGCCCCCCCAACCCGAGTACCCCACATGGGGTAAATCAACTTGGGGGGCAGAGGATGGGGGGGACAGGGTGGAAGCGATGGGGACTGAGGACCCCCGTGTCCTTATCTTGGGATATTCCCATCACCTGCACCCCCAAAAAGGGGTGGTACCCACAAATAGGGGGTGCACCCCCATCCTGTACCCCCAAATAGGGGGTGCACCCCCATCCTGTACCCCCAAATAGGGGCGTACCCCCAAACGGGCTTGTACCCCCATGCTGTACCCCCAAATAGGGGGAGTATCCCCATGCTGTACCCCCCCAAACAGGGATGTACTCCCATCCTGCACCCCGAAATGAGGGTGCGCCCCCATCTTTCAGCCCCAAACTGAGGCCTGCCCCCACCCTGCACCCCCAGATCAGTGATCCCCCCCCCCCCACCCCGCAGCCCCAAATTGGGGTGGGCCCCCAAAGCATCACCGGGGGGGGGGACACACGTGGTCTGTGTGACATCCACGTGATGTGGCCGCCAACGTCACGAGGGTCAGCCCCACACATGGGGTACACAGCCCCACATATGGGGTACACAGCCCCACAAATGGGGTACACAGCCCAGGGTGGCACCCCAAGGATGACACGAAGCCCACCGCCACGGGACACAGCGTTTATTGGTGGCGGGGGAAACTGAGGCACACGGAGGGACACGGGGACCTGGCGCCCTAATGCTGTCACTGTCCCCACCCCGCGCCCCTCCGTGCCTCAGTTTCCCCTGCTAGGAGCAAGCGGGGCTGTTGGGCCCTTTAATAAAGCATTGATTAAAAAACCATACCCAAAACTGGGGGGGTTTCGGTGGGAATAATGGGGTGAAAAGCCCCATAGGGGAGTGTGGGCCGAGTGCTGGGCTGCCAGGCTGCTCCTGGGGGAAACTGAGGCACCGCTCTGTGTGTGGGGTGGGGGACACCACTGAGTGCCCCACTGAGCCTCGGCCCATTTAGTGTTACACCACTTAGACTGGGGAAACTGGAAGCTGCTGGTTTGGGTCCCCAGGAGGGGTCCGTCCCTGGGGTTGGGGTCGTCCCTTCCGTGAAGGGAAACTGAGGCACGGGGTGGGGAAGCAGAAAATGAGACCCTGAGCTGGGGGAGGAGATGGGGGGGGAGGAGATGGGGGGGAGAGGAGATGGGGGGGGGGAGGGGGGAGAGTGAGGATCCACCCCCTTCCCCCTCCTAAAGGGAACCCAGCCTTTCCTAATGAGGGAAACTGAGGCACGGGGCTGTCCTTTGTCACCCCCTACAAAAAGCCCAACCCACCTCCTGATGGGGGGGCACGTGAGGCCTGGATCCCCCCCCTCCCCCACCCCACCCACCCACGTGGGGAACAAAACCCACACCCTCCCCCCTCCTAACCCAACCCTCCCTACCCTCCAGAGGGGAAACCGAGGCACGGACCCCCCTCTAATCCTCCTCCACCTCCTCCTTTATGACCAACGGCGGCTCAGATCCATCCCTGCCCCCTCCTGGTGACCCCCCCCCCTCCCGAAACAGCTCCAGCACCCCCAGCTCCCCCAGCCTCGCCCTCGCCTGCTCCTCCCAGCCCTTATTGGCGCGGGCGCTGCGGGGTGAGGGGTGCGGGAAGCCTTCGATCCTTACGGTCACACCGGCAGCAGCCAAAGCCCGGCGGGCTCTCTGCTCAGCAAAACGCCCCACACCCACCACCATCCTCACCCCCAGCAGCCCCACAGCCCGCGCCAGCGCCCGGTCACACAGCCCCATCAGTTGGACCCGCTGAGCAGGGGGCAGCTCGCTCGGGGCCAGGTTGCGACCGCTGGGGGCGAGGAAGAGGAGGGGACAGTGGTTGTGGACGAAGCAGTGACGGAAGAAGACGTGGGGGTCGGGGCAGAGGGTCCGGACGAGCCCCCAGAAGCGGGTGCCGCTCACCTCCGCCCTCTTGCAGGTCAGACCCAACACGGGACGTTTGGGGTGCTCCGACGGCGGCTTCCCGACCTCACCGCTGACCCCCAACCACTCGCGGACGTGTCGGGTCTCACCGAAGGGGACCTGTGGGGACAGGGAGGAGGGTCAGGATCCCCGCGGAGCCACACGTGGTTCCTGTGCTGTGCTGTGGTGGCCCCACGTTGGGCTCTGGGAGGGGGCACAGCCCACCCCAAAGCAGCACGGAGCTCTCCCAGCCTCAACCCCCCTTCTGACTGCATGCAGCGCCCCACAGGCACCCCAAAGCATCCCTGTGGGCCTCCTGGTCCCGTCTGTGCCTCAGTTTCCTCCCCTATAGGTTCCATGAGGGGGTCTACACGCACTCCCCTTGGGTACAGCCGCCCCATAACGCCTCTGGAGCTGCCCCATCTCACATCTGCCTTGGTTTCCCTGCCCCCTGGCTCTATGGGGACAGCATGCGGTGCCTCGGGGAGCCCTCTGTGCTTCAGCTTCCCTCCCTTTCGGCTCCACAAAGCCCCGTGGGCTCCGCAGACGCCGTCCCCTTGGGCAGAGCCACCCTCAAACAGCCCAGAGCTCTCAGCTTCCCTGGACTCCGCATGATGGCAAAGGAGGCCAGCACACACCGCACCCCCCCACGCTCACACCTCAGTCTCCCCCCCACCTCCCCGAAGACACACAGACACCCCACAACCCCCCCCCCCCCACCACAGCCACATCCATACCTCAGTCCCCCCCCCACTCCCACCGCCCTCAGCAGGCACAGACGTCAACCAAACCTCCTCCCGCCCCCTCCCCACCCCGTGCCTCAGTTTCCCCAGCCGCACCCCGGTCTGGGCCATGCCGAAGGGGCCGGGGTTCATGCCAAGGAAGAGGACTCTCTTGGGGCCGCGGCAATAGCGGCGCACGAAGTCCCGGTGAGGCTCCCAGGCGTAGTCCAGAGGGCTGTAAACGTGGCTCACGGGGGCCCCGAAGGGCGGCAGCTCCCGCAGCAGCGCGTTGTGCTCCTTTTCCAGCTGTAGGAAACGCTCTGCCAACCCCCCCCCCCTCCTCCTCCTCCTCCTCTTCGTCCTCCTCCGTTGTGGTCACCGCGGGCTCCGCGCTGTCCTTACGCTCCTCCATGCTGCCATCACCCGCCGGCCGCTGCGCCTGGGGACACAAAGGGGAGGTGACAGGGAGGTGACAATGAGGTGACAGTGCCAGCCCGATGGCGGCCCCCGGAGCCCCGGGGGAGGGGGAGGGGACAGGGAGAGGCCGCAGGGAGAGGTGTGGGATAGGGCACAGTGGGGCGGGGAGTGGGGATGGGGGCAGCCCCGGAGGCTCAGAATCCTCCCCTTCACACAGCGGCCCCCGCTCCTAACTGCCCCCCAGGCCTCCAACTGCCCCCCAGGCCCCGAACTGCCCCCCCAGGACCCCCCATATTGCCCTCCTGGGCCCCACCAACTGCCCCCTTAGTACGAACGGCCCCCTCCCCCCCCCCAACTGCCCCATCATTGCTCTGCTAAGCCCTCCCAACCCCTCAGTGCCCCCCTTAAAACCTCATCATTGCCCACCTCGCTCCCCCCCACAGCCCCCTGACCCCTAACTGCCCCCCCAGGGCCCCCTAAGTGCTCCCCCACCCCTAAATCCTCCTGCGGGACCCCCCGCCCCCCCCACCCGCCTCCTCCTTACCCTAAATACCCCCAACCTCCCCCATCATTATCCCCTCTAACACCGAAATTGCCCCCCGCGGAACCCCGTCCCATGACGTCACGTTACGTCACGCCCCCCTCCCCCCCGAGCCCACCCGGGCCTACCTGCGCCGCGCCGGGCCCCGCGGCCGCCCTCTGACCCCGCCCCTTGACCCCGCCCCCTGACCCCGCGCAAGGCATGCTGGGACTTGGAGTTCCCGCCGAGCCTTTGTCTGCGCGGGGCGCGCGGAGCACGATGGGAATTTCCCGCCGGGCTTTGCGCCGCTCCCACCCCGACGTACGGCGTGGTGAGGGGGCGTGGCCTGACGTCGCCCCGCCCCTCGGAGGGGCTGCTGCGGGTGGCGCTGCGCGGGCAGCGGCGGCACAAGGGCGACCCCTGGCGGCGGAGGGCGGAACTGAGCGCAGAGCGTCACCCGCGTCCCCAAAGCCAACGTTATCCCCGTGTCACCGACGGCCCTAAGGCCACCAAGCACCCCCAAAGCCAACACCGCCCCTGAGACATCGGTGTTCCTCCGGCCAACAACATCTGTGTGCCACCAGCACCCCCAGGGCCACCAAGGGTCCCCCAAACCACGGCTCCCCCTGAGCCACCCGTGTCCCCAAAGCCCCCAGGTGTCCCCAGGGCTATTGCTGTCACCCCCCGGAGCCCGCAGTGCTTTGAGACACACACACTGTCCCCAAAGTCCCCCCACGCACACACGGAGCTCACCCACGTGTCCCACAGCCCCCTACAGTGGGGGAGAGGGAGGGGGGGGGGGGGGCAGCCATGTCCCCGTATGTCACCACTCCGCGTCACCTCTCCACCACAGGCAGTCCCTGGAGGCTGGGGACCTCCATTAGGGCACGTGGGGGGGCAGCCAGGTGGCACCACGCGCTGTCACCACCCCTCTGGTGCCCCCCCCGGCTTTGCTGTCACTCCCACCCCCCTCCGGAAGCGCCCCCACACTGCAGTACCGCGGCGCGACCACCAGGTGGCGCCACAGATGAGGCCACGGAGGGGACACCGCCATTCCCCCCCCCCCCCCCCCCCTTCAGGCTGCTGAGCCCCCCCCGCTGTGTATCACTTCCCCCCCCCGTCCCAACAAACCGTCCACTGCTGAAAAGTGACCCTTTATTGGAAGGAAATACAAGGTGGGGGCACAGGGACAGGGACACCCCGGGGTGGGGGGAGGCCCAGGTTAAAAACATCGACGCTAGAAAAAGAGCAAAAATGGGTTCTTTTGCCCCCCCCCCACCCCCTCCCTTCACCCCTCCCTACCTTCCCTCCCCCCCCCCGCCCTCCTGTAAGACTTGGCCCCCTCCCCATGGCTAAAGGGGAGGACGTGAGGCAGGGGGCAACGCAGGGACCCCACCGGGGTCCGTCCTTCACCACAAAGGTCCTCAGTGTTTGGTCACCGCAGGGACACCCCCCCCCCTCCCACCCCCCCAGGGCAGGACTGTACCCCCTCTGCTGCCCCTGGGGACGGGCAGGGCACACCCTGGGGACACGGAGAGGGAGGGGATGTGATGGGAAGGGGGGGGGCTATGTACAGAGGGGCCCTGGGCTGCCTTAGCTCTTGGCAGCCTCGCGCTCTTTGCTGTCCGTGTCCTCGGGGTAGGCGTGCCAGGTCAGTCTCTCCTCATAAAAGGCAATGACAATTTGGGGACATTTCAGGTTGGCCTCCTTCGCCAGCACCAGGTCGGCCTCATCCGTGTCCTTCCTGCAGGGATGGGGGGGGGGGGGGGCACAAAGGGGTTAAGGGCAGCACCCACCACTCTGCACGGGGCACCCGCTGAGCCGCAGCTCTCAACCTCTGCTCAGACCCTTCTCCTTTAGAAATAGCCCCAAAATCCACCCTGGATCTACAGGGAGGGGGGGGGGGGGGACACACAAAGCAGCAGCCGTCCACGTGGGGACACACGGCATCCTCACCACTTCATGAGGAACATGAGGTCTCCGCAGGAGTCGGTGGCCCCGATGATCTTCTCGGGCTCCAGGCCCCGCTCAAAGCCCCGGGCGATGTCGTTGCTCTGTGGGTTTGGGGGAAAAAAATAGGTTTTTAGGAGGCTGTGGTGCTACGGTCGCATTTGGAGGCAGTGGGGGGACGGAGGGAGGGGGGTATAACCCCGCTCTGCGCCACTCATAGGGTCATGGGGTCGGGGATGTCCTCCTGGCGCCCATCAATTGGGTGCCTGTCCTCATTGGGGTGACATTAGGCACCCGACCCCATCACCAGCTGCCTGTCCGCACCGTGGAGATGCTGGACTGGATTCCTGTCCCCATGGAGGTGACAAAGCATTCCCGTCCCCATCAGGGGGCACCTGTCCCCATCACAGTGACACCGGGGTCCCGTTCCCATCGCTAGGTGCCTGTCCCCATCATAGACACATTGGGCTCCTACCCCTTTGCTGGATTCCTGCCCCCCCCAAGGAGGTGACCTCGCATTCCTGTCCCCATCACTGATCACCCGTCCCCATCAAGGTGGTGACACTGCATTCCCGTCCCCCATACTGGTGGCACCAGGTGCCCATTTCCATCACAGCGACATTGCTTTGCTGTCCCCACTGCTGGATTCCTGTCCCCACGGAGGTGATATTGCACTCCTGTCCCCATCATAGTGACATTGGGTGGTGCCTGTCCCCATTGCTGGGTGCCTGTCCCCCATGTTGGTGACACCAGCTGCCCATTTCCATCACACTGATGTTGGCTTTCTGTCCCCACTGCTGGATTCCTGTCCCCACAGAGGTGACACCGCATTCCTGTCCCCATCATTGGGCACCTGTCCCCATCGAGGTGACGCTGCATTCCTGTCCCTCTCACAGTGACATCGGCTCCCTGTCCCCATCACCCCATTCCTGTCCCCATAACTGTGTCCCCATTTCCATCCCAGCGACGTTGGCTTCCTGTCCCCACTCAGGTGACACTGCATTCCTGCCCCCACCCCCACGGCTGCCCCCCCTCTCACCTCCCTCTTCTTCTTGGCCTTGATATCCTCAGCGTTGGCGGGCAGCCCTTTCCTTTTGCCACTCTCTGCCTTCTCCCGTGCTTTGTTGCCATCCCCCTCCTTCATCTTCTTGTACTTTTTCATAAACTCCGAGATAAGCTCTGGGCAGTCCAGGTTCTTCTCTGGCTCCCAGGTGTTGTGCTCCCTGCAAAACCATCACCCCGCAGCAGAGGTTGGGGGGAGAGGGGGGGAACCAAAACTCACATCAGCCAACAGAGATGGCAATTTAGGGCAACGGGGAGAGGCGGCGGGGGGGGGAACTTACTCAGAGAAGCCTTTCCACTTGAGCAGATACTCCACCTGCCCCTTCACCACGCGCCGGTCCAGCACTTTCTCCACCACATACTCCTCCTCGTCTTCAGAGGACGAACTGTCTGCTGTCCTTTTGCTTTTCTTGCCCATAGCGCAGCACCGGGCGCCCACGCACCGACGCGACCCAAGTCCTGTTGGGGGGAGAAGAGAGGGGGGGGTGAATGGAAAGCAGTTAGCATGGACCCCCCCCACACACACCACACCCCAAGCTGCATTTTTGGGTTAAAAGCACCAAAAAAAAACCCCACCGGTGGCAGCTCCTTGAGGGGACAGCAGCACCCCAAAATACGCACAGCAACCCCCCCCCATTCACCAAGGATTTGCTAAAATACCTCAGCAAACCCCACGTTTTCACCCCCCCCCCCAACAATTAGGGCAGCTCGAAATGCCACGGAGGAGCAATGGGGGTTAAACCCCACTCCCAAACCACCCCACGGTGGCTCACACAGCACTTTGGGGGTGAATTCGCCCTTTATTGGCACGGCCTCCCAGCACTGAATCCCCCACTGTGGCCCAGGTGCCGGCCTCCCCAAGGGCAAAAATAATCACTTTTCAGGCAAATCCCACGCCAGGGCACGCAGCCAGGACGTGTTGTCGTAACCTTGGGTTGAGTGCCTTTCTTTTAACGTATACGCACACGTATCTATTATTATTATTTCTTAGATTAAACCCAAAGTAAACGGAGCCCGAGCGAGAAGCCAGGAAATTCCTCATCCACCCCATTCCCTGCTTGGTATTTCCTGCTGCTGCCCAAAGCCAAAAGCATCGCCCCCCCCCTAAAGCCACCCAACCCCTCCCCTGCGACGGTGTGATCTTTTGGTGGTGATTTTGGGTGGAAAAGGGGTGGTTTTGGGGAGAAAAAGGCCGATGCCCACAGGCTGCTGCGTCCCTCGGAGGGGCAGCAGTTCCTGGGAACGCCGCGTGTCGGAGTCCTCTCCTGGAGGAACAAAAGAAATGAACAGGGCTGCTTTGGAAAGGGGTGTTTTGAGGCAAAAAAGGGACCGTTTGAGGCAAAAAGGGACGGTGTGATCTTGCTTTTAGCAGCTCTCCCGTCGTGGGGTGGGAAAGGGATTCAATTCAACGCCTCTGCTCTGATGGTTGGGGGGGGGCGCAGACGGAGCGTGGCAGCCCAGCAGCTCCCCACGCCAAAACGCAGCTTTTAACCCCAAAATGGCTAAAAGGCAGGAAAAAAAAAGGAGCCGCCGTGGAGCCGAGCTGAGCCCCCCCTGGGAAACCCAAAACGCTGAGGGTTGGAGGAAGGGGAGGGGATGAAGGGGGGGGGGGTGAATCAGTGCTGGCGCCGCGACGCCACAGAGATGGCCCCCCCAGAGTGATTTATGGAGCCAAGCAGGCGGAGCGGGAGGCCCTGGGAAAAGGCAGGAACAACACTCAGAGCTGCGGCGGACAGACGGACGCGGCCGTGGGTCCCAGGGGATCCGCCCCCCCCAATCCTCCCCCCACCTCCCAGCACAAACAAAACCCGCTGGCTGCTTTTTGGGGGGCTGCTGCGTGGTGGGGAAGCGCCGCCGCCGCCCCCCCCCCCCCCGTGGCTGCCCCACATGGGGGTTCCGCCTCGTTGCACCTCCATGTATTCATAATATAAATCAGCCTTATGCTGGAGAGCCTGGGACGCGGCTAAATGAACGCAAAATAGCCCTGAACTCTCCTCCACCCTATCCAACAAGGGGGTCCCCGCCAGCAGCTCCGCACCCATCCATTCCACTCCCCTGCAATTCCTCTCCCTGGCCATTTAAAAGCTGGAAAGAAACATAATGGGCGATGACAGGAGAAACAAACCGCACCAAAGTTACTGAGCCTCGTTGGGGCCTCTGAGCATCTCCACTGACGTCTGTGGGTGAGTTATCGCCCCACATCGCCATCACCACACGCTTGGGGTCTGCCTGGGCCCCCCCACAGCTGCCAAATAGGTCCGTATGGACCCCAAATCTTGACCCCCCCACCCTCAGAGGGGGAACGAACAGACGCAGCCCGGCCCAAGCACTGACAATGGGCATAGGGACAAGGGAAGCACAGCCCCCTCCTCGCTTTGCTCACCCCTCGGGGGGCTCTATGGGGCTGAAGGAGGGGGTCACACCCACAGCCCCCAACCCCAGGGATGGGACAGAGCCCCAGAGAACAAACGGGCACTGCCTGGCCTGGGGGGGGGGCGCCAGCCAAGGGGTACGCAGCCCCTTCCAGCCCCCCCACCCTCCTTCGCTTGCCCTGAAGGAGGGTTATGGCGGTGGGAGGGACCCCCAGGCCCCGGCACAGCGCTGAGGAAGGCCGCACCGAACAGGGCCGGGCCTGAGGGGGGTTCCGGGAGGGCACAGCTGCCTCAGGGAGCCCGAGGCTGCCCCGTCAGCTCCGGGCCGCCCTCAGACCGCCACCGCCGCGCCCAGAACCCCCCCTGGGGTCGCTCAGGTCCGGCCCGGCCCGAACACCGCGGAGCCCTCCGAGCGCCCAGCGCCGCTCCGCGCACGACGCTGCCCTGAAGAGAAAAGCGGCACGGACCCAGCGACTCCTCCTATTGGCTGCCGCCACTTTGCGCCTCCACCCTCCCGCGCTCCCATTGGTTGGTCGCACTGTCGCTCAGCGCCAACGGTTAACACCTGCTTATGCGCCGCCACGCCCCCGCCTCCCTCCTATTGGCCGAGCCCGCCGTCGCTCCCCGCCAAAGCCCTCCCCTCCTCCGCTGCCGTTGGCCGAATTTCCCGCTACTCGCCCCCGCCCCCCACTGCTCCCATTGGCCCGCGCCGCTGCCAATTCCCTCGCCGGAGCCCGCCCCCAGCCTGCCCCCCATTCATCCGCCGCCGGCCGCCGCTACCTGCCCGGGGAACGGCACCGGAGCGGGTCCGTCCGCCGCGCTCTCACCGCCCTTCCGAGCCGCCGCCGCTCCACGCTCCGCCCGCCAAAACCCGGCCGCAACGCGCAGGCGCCGCCAACCCCGCAGCACGCATGCGCCCTCCATCCCCTCCTCAACTCCCCCCTCCCCCACCTTACGCTGCGCATGCGCTGAGCGCGGTGCACCTTGGGCGCTGCCGGGCGGGCGGCCCCCGCTCGCCGCCGACGCCGGGAGTCACCGCCGATGTCGCCCGCCGCGCCGCGCAGTGCTCGCCGACCTCCGCCGGTCCCGCCGCGGGGCAGCGCTGAGTGACAGCTGGGCGGGCCAATGGGAATCTAGCCGCCGCCGCGCTAGCCAATGAGCGGGAGGCGAGAGGTGGGACCGCCAGCGAGAGAGCAAATCGGAGGAGAGCTGGGGAGTCTCCGGGTCGGAGCGGGAAAAGCTGCGCGGGGCGGAGCCGCGCCAGCCTCGTCCAATCGACGAGGAGCAGAGGCGGGAGCTCCCTCCTCTCCACCAATTAGCCGTGGCGGCGCGGGCGGAGCGGCCGAACGCAACCAATGAGCCCGCAGCGCTCCCTCCCGCCGCCCAATGGGAGGCGGCGCGGGGGCGCGGGGCGGCGGGCGCCGCCCAATGGGAGCGGCCGGGGGGCGGGCGTTCGGCGGGGGCGGCGGAGTGAGGCGGCGGCGCTCGCGTCGCTCGGCCCCTTTCTGTGTCGGCGCCTCGCAGAGGGAGCATCGCGCGCCGAGCCGCCCGCCGCCCAGCCCTCCCGGCCCCGCACCGCCGCCATGGCCAAGTCGGAGGTGAGTTCTCCTCTTCCCTTCTCCCCGCTCCGCTCCGCCGCCCCTCCGCGGCCTTCCCCGCCCCCGTCGCTCCGCTCGGCGCCGCGCGGGCCTCGCGCACTGCGCCTGCGCGGGCCTGCCGCCCGTCGCCCTGTGCGCATGCGCTGACCGCCCGCCTCGCGCCGGGGGGCCTCGGTGGCGCATGCGCAGCGCTCTCCCTCCCTCTCTCCCCCTCTCCCCCCTCCCCGACCCGCAGCGCCCCGCGCGCCGCGCCACGTGCGCGCCTTTGTGCTCGGGGTGGGCGATGGCGGCCGCGGCGCCGCTGCGCATGCGCGGCGCGCGGGTCGGGTTCAATGCACGGCGGGTTTTGTTGTGGGGGGGGGGCTGTCTTATAGGGCTCAGCATCACTAATGGGCCGGGATGAGGGGGGGGGGCGGGGCTGAGCGTCCCCTGGGGGAGGTTGAAGGGGGGCTCAGAGCGGTGGGGGGGCGTCGTAGGTGGCGGCTGGGGGGGGCTGTGGGTCGCGCTGGGTCCTGGGAAGGGAGGGTGGGGCGTTGCTGGGGGCTGCGGAGCCCCATGGGGTGTCCCTAATGCCTGGGGAGCGGTGTGGGAGTGGTTGGGGCTGGGGGGGTGTCTGCAGGATTGCCTGGGACCATAGGGAGCGTCTGGGGGGCACACCAGGGTGAGGACCCCCCCATAGAATTCATTTGGGGGTGGGAGGCCTTTCTAGGGGTGGGTGGCATCATATGAAGGGCCTGGGGGGGGATAAGAGAATGGGGACCTCCTTAGAATTCAGTGGGGAGGGTTGGGATGCCTGTAAGAGCGGGTGTGTCCATAGGAAGGGTCTTGTCAGGGGTGGGGACCCTCCCCTGGGGTTCACCTGGGGGTCAGCAGTGTCTATAGGGGCACTTAGGACCATTGGAAGGGTCTGGAAGGGGAACAGAAGAAGAGGGCAGCGCTGGGGGGCTCCTAGGGAGGGGATTTGGGTACAGAAAGACCCACTGGGGCTGTGGGGACAATGGGATCTGTGTAAGACGGGGTGAAGGGTGGGGAGAAGCAGGGGGTCCTATGGAATGAGGAGGGGGGGAGGGATTACAAGGCCTCCTGAAGAGATGTGGGTGTGCTGAGGGATCCCTTAGGGTTGGGGGTGCCCCGTGGCAATCACCTTTATGCTGTTGCCTTCATGCAGTCTCCAAAGGAGCCGGAGCAGCTCCGCAAGCTCTTCATCGGCGGCCTCAGCTTCGAAACCACAGACGAGAGCCTCCGCAGCCACTTTGAGCAATGGGGCACCCTGACCGACTGCGTGGTGAGCACTGCTGTGGGGTGAGGGGCAAGGGGTGAGCGCCTCCCCCCCCCTCTCCCCTCTGGGGGGACGCTGTGGTGTGGTTGTCACCTCTCAGCCTCACAGCTGACGCAGCAGTGGGGTCTGAGGCGGTGGGGTGGGTTGGGTGGACCTGAGGGGTGTCAGAGGGGTGGTGGGGATGGAAACGTGTCCCCAAAGCGCCCCTGAATGCCCCCAGGATGAGGCACGGGGGGCACCCCGAGGTGTGGGGGCGGTCCGTGGGACCCCGCAGCCGTCTGCTGCTCTGTTCTAATGGGGTTCTGCCCTACCAGGTGATGAGGGACCCAAACACCAAACGCTCCCGCGGCTTCGGCTTCGTCACGTATTCATCGGTGGAAGAAGTCGATGCTGCCATGAACGCACGGCCACACAAAGTGGACGGCAGAGTCGTCGAACCAAAGAGAGCCGTGTCCAGAGAGGTAGGGAGGGAGGAGCTGCTGCGGCCGAACCGAGCCGGGCCGAGCTGTGCCCGTCCTGCAGAGCCCACGCGAAGCTCAGGCGTTGCCTCAGCTCAGCCACACAGAGCTGGGACGCCCCAGGACCCCAAACCCACCCCGCGTTCTCCCCCGCAGGACTCGCAGCGGCCCGGAGCTCACCTCACAGTCAAGAAGATCTTTGTGGGCGGCATAAAGGAAGATACAGAAGAGCATCACTTGAGAGACTATTTTGGCCAATATGGCAAAATCGAAGTCATTGAGATCATGACAGACCGCGGCAGCGGCAAGAAGAGGGGCTTCGCCTTCGTCACCTTTGACGACCACGACTCTGTGGACAAGATAGTCAGTAAGTGCAGCGTGCCGGGGGGGCCGGGGCCGGGTCGCATTGCCCCGTAACCCCCCCCATCCGTCCCCTCAGTTCAGAAATACCACACTGTGAACGGCCACAACTGCGAGGTGAGGAAAGCCCTCTCGAAGCAGGAGATGGCCAGCGCCTCGGCCAGCCAGAGAGGTGAGCGACCCCACAGCCCTGCGTGCAGCTGGAGCCCCCCGCCGCCGCTCCGTTCCTAAAGGCCGTTCCCACCCCGATCCCCTTTCAGGCCGCAGCGGTTCCGGGAACTTCGGCGGCGGCCGCGGGGGCGGATTTGGTGGCAACGACAACTTCAGCCGCGGCGGCAACTTCGGCGGCCGTGGTGAGTGGCTGAACGTGGGGGGGGGGGTTTGCAGGAGGAGGAGGGGAGGGGGGCAGCCCCCAGCCTCAGGGACGCCGCCGGTCCGACCCGCAGCTCACAGTAGCCCAAATGCCGCCCACCGCTTCGGCTGCCGCCACCCCCCGGCCGCTCAGCTCCGCTCCTTCCTCCACGCTGAGATTCGGGGCTGCGAACGTTCCCTCCGGCAGCCCTAAACTGCCGTGCCTAAAAAATAAACAACCCCCCTTCCGGCCGGATTGAACACAACGGTTTGTTCTTTTCAGGTGGGTTTGGTGGCAGCCGCGGTGGCGGTTATGGCGGCGGCGGAGACGGCTATAATGGATTTGGCAATGACGGTAAGGCCAGCAGGGGGTCTCTCCCCGGGGCGGCGCTCAGCGCTCCCCGCCGCTTGCCACGAGGACGCCCAGCCGGCCCCCTGGCCTGGCCCACACCGCGGACGCAGCCGACCGCACTGCCGAACCCGGAGCCCGGCCGCCACGCGCCCACCGGGCAGCCGGCTGAGCTCAGCGCCCTCCTTCCTCTCCCCCCCCCCAGGTTACGGCGGCAGCGGCCCCGGTTATTCCGGTGGCAACCGGGGCTACGGCGGCAGCAGCACCTACGACGGCTATAACAACGGAGGGGGGGGATTCGGGGGCGGCAGCGGAGGCCGCCGTCCCGCCCGGGGACCCGCGCTGGCTGTGCGGAACGGCCTGTCTGAAGCTGGCACAGGTGAGCCCCGCAGCTCCGTCCCTGAGCTCCGCGTTAAGGCACCTCCGGCCCTGGGCCGCCTCTGC
Organism: Gallus gallus; assembly: GCF_016699485.2. Classification (NCBI taxonomy): domain Eukaryota; kingdom Metazoa; phylum Chordata; class Aves; order Galliformes; family Phasianidae; genus Gallus; species Gallus gallus. Next base: position 764,897 of record NC_052565.1, on the reverse strand, counting down.
GCTCCCTGTTAAGCTGTGGCTGCAGGGAGCTGCTGCTCTGAGCGCCCGGCCCCTTCCAGCTGCAGGTTTCTCCTTCAGTCCCAGCCTTGAGGTGCCTCTGTGCTCCCTCTGTGGCCACGGGGTGCCTTTGGGCTCCCTGTCCAACCTTCCTGTCCAACCTTCCGTCCGTGGGGTGCTCCAGGTTGGCCATCAGAGCCTCCTCCAGCCACAGCAGCTGCAGGCTGCCCATTAAATTGCACTTATGGGGCACCTCCAGGCTTCCCATTCCATCCATCCTGGTTTTGGGATGCCTCCACAGCTCCCGTTAAATCCTGGTTATGGGGCACAGCTCCAGAGCTCCCGTTAAATCCTGGTTATGGGGCACACCTCCAGGCTTCCCATTCCATCCTGGTCCCATTAAACCTCTTCCAGCCCCGCGGTGTCTCTGGGCTGCCTCCTTAGCCATGAGGTATCTTTGGGATCTCTGTTAAAGCCCAGTTGTGGGGTTCCCTCAAACTCCCTATTCGGCTTTCTCCAGCCACGGTGCACCTCCCCATTTCCCATTACATCGCAGTTGTGGGGCTGTGGCTTCTTATCTCACTGGGGTTGTGGGGTACCTCCAGGCCTACCTGTTACATCCTGCTTGTGGGGTACCTCAGGGCTTCTTCCCATCCCATCCCAGTTGTGGGGCTGTGAGGTACCTCCAGGTTTCCCATCACATCCCAACTGTGGGATATCTCCAGGCTTACCTATTCGATCCTGGTTGTGGGGCTGTGGGGTACCTCCAAGCTCCCATCACACCCCAGTTGTGGGGTACCTCCAAGCTCCCGTCACGCCCCACTTGTAGGGCTGTGAGGTACTTCCCCATCACACCACACCCCAGTCGTGTGGGACTATGAGGTACCCCCATACTCCCATCACACCCCAGTTGGGAGTATGGGGGTACCTCCCATCACACCCCAGTTGTGAGGTACCCCCATACTCCCATCACACCCCAACTGTGAGGTGCCCCCCTACTCCCATCACACCCCAGCTCTGAGGTCCCCCCATACTCCCATTGCACCCCAGCTCTGAGGTGCCCCCCTACTCCCATCGCACCCCAACTGTGAGGTGCCCCCATACTCCCATTGCACCCCAGCTCTGAGGTCCCCCCATACTCCCATTGCACCCCAGCTCTGAGGTGCCCCCCTACTCCCATCGCACCCCAACTGTGAGGTCCCCCCCTACTCCCATTGCACCCCAGCTGTGAGGTCCCCCCCTACTCCCATTGCACCCCAGCTGTGAGGTACCCCCATACTCCCATCACACCGCAACTGTGAGGTACCCCCATACTCCCATCACACCCCAGCTGTGAGGCTGTGGGACCCCTCAGCCCTCCCCATGGCTGCCGGTTCCCCTCTGCTCATCCCTCCCCACCCTCAGCCCCAGAGATGCTCTCCGTTTCCCCCCCACCCCTCCATCCTCCCCCAGAACCCCCCCATAACCCTCTTCTCCTCTCCCCCCCCCCCCCAAAATCTCCCTCCAGGCAGTAACTTCGGCGGCGGCGGCGGCGGTAACTACAACGACTTTGGCAGTTACAACAACCAGTCGTCCAACTTCGGTCCCATGAAAGGGGGGAACTTCGGGGGCCGGAGCTCGGGGCCGTACGGCGGCGGTGAGTCACCCCGCGGGCTCCGTGCTCCCCGGGGCGGGTGCACCCCGACGCCGCTCTCCTTGGAGCATTTCCGACCACCCAGGTCCGCGGGGCTCCTCGGCGGGGGCCGGGCGCGCGCCCCAAACCCTCCCGTGGTGCCGAGCTGCCATTGATCCCCTTTATCCCCTTCCTCTCCCCCTTCTCGTGTCCCCCGCAGGCGGTTACGGCAGCTCGAGCGGCGGCGGCAGCTACGGCGGAGGGAGGAGGTTCTGACGCCCGCAGGTAAGCGCGGCTGCCGGGCAGCACAGCCCCCTCTGAACAGCAGCAGCACAGCCGCGGGGCGCGCGGAGCCACGCGGCCCTACAGTCGGCCCTACAGCGGAGGTGCCGCGGCTTAACCCCGCTCCCTGTCGTCCAACAGGAAACAAAGCTTAGCAGGAGAGGAGAGCCAGAGAGAAGGGACAGGGCAAAGCTGCAGGTTACCCGAGCTGTGAACTCAGCCAGCTGACAGCTGTGGCGGGGGGGGTGGCTGCGACGTCAAGACGTGCATTAGCCAGAAGTCTCCTTTGCGAACAGGACTGTAATTGTGACTCATTGTATAACAGGTTCTTTTAGTTTTCTGTGCCGTGGAAGCATTCCTTCAAACGAGGGCTCCCGGGAGCCTCGGTTTTATTTGCGCGCCCGTGCTGTCGATCGATCGCTGACTGTAACAGGAAATGACGCTGAATAAATGTGTCCTTTGGTTTTTTTTTTAACCTCTGCTGTCTCAGCCCCTCTCACGGCGGGCGCTGCGGAGCCGCCGGCGCAGCCCCACAGCGCAGGATAGCTCAGGTCCTCCCCCACCCCCGCCCCATTTCACGCCCCCCCCCCCCCCCCTCCCCACCGCCCCTTCCAACCCCATCACCTCCATTCCAGCCCTTCATGGGCTGCTCCCCCCCCCCCCCCGTTTGCCCCCCGGTTTGGGGCTCTCTCACCCCCTCTTTGCCCAACATCCCCCCCCCCCCTCCCCCGGGTGCTCTCTGTGTCCCGTTGCCCCATTGCCATCAGCCCCCCCCCTCAGGACCCCCCTGTGGCACCGCAGAGCGCAGCTAAGCCAGGGCAGGGATGCTGTAGGTAAGAGCAGCTTTTTCCTTCCACCCCCCCCCCTCGTCCTCACACCAGCAGAGGATGATCCCCAATCCCCCCCCCACCCCACTGCCCCTAATTCCCCCCACCCCCCCATTAACGTCTCCCCTTTGCTTTTGTAGGAGCTGCCGGATAAGGGAGAGGAGCCCATGGGTGACCCCGGGGCTGCAGGCAGAGGTGAGCAATGGGGGGGGATGTGGGGTCATGGGGGGGGATGTGGGGTCATGGGGGGGTCGGGGGGTGTGGGGATGGCCCCACTCACAGCTCTCCCTTCCTTGCAGTGCCACGGGAGCCCCCGGAGCGCGTGGGATGTGTGGTTGGCATCGGGACTTTGTAAATAAAGGGGTCTTTTTGTAACGGTGTCCCACGTGTGGCTGTGGGGATGGGGAAGGGAGGGAGGTGGGGGAGGGATGGAGGGGGGGGGTGACAGATTGATGGCGCAGGGTTGGAATAGAGGGGCTGCAATGGGAGAGAGCGGAGTGGGAGAGGATGGGGGACAGAGTGGGGCCGGAACTGGGGGTGCTGTGGGGCTGCAGGGGATGGGAGTGGGGACGGCACATGGCCCGAAGTGATGGAGAGGGGGAGGGCTGTAGGGGAGGGGCACAGCCTGAGAGCCCAGGAGTGGGAGCGGAGCTGCGGGGCGTCACCTCGGGGTGAGGGGGCACGAGGGGACAGAGGTGGGGCTGACGGTGGCAATGGGGGCACGCATCACACGGGGTTGGCAGACGATGGGGACAACGTGGGGTGACGGAGCAACGCGCGCTGGTGGCCTTCGTGTGGGTTTATTGTCAACGGACAGCGGTGGCAGTGGGGGACAGTGCTGTCCCCAGAGTGCCCCCCATCACCCTGGGTGATGGCACAGGAAAGGACACAGCTGGCACAGGGGCACTGCTGGGCTCTGTGGGGCGCGGGATGGCACCGCAGGCGACCCCATTACTCTCATGGGATGCAGGAGGTGCCCTGGGGTGCCCACTGGCCCCATTGCTCCCCATGGGGTTCAGGGATCGCTTCAAGGTCCCGCTGGGCTCCATGGGGTGCAGGGTGGTTCCATGGGTGCCCAGCAGCCCCACTGATCCCTATGGGTACTCAATGGTCCCCAATGATCCCCATGGGGTTGATGGGATCGCTTCAAGGTGCCGTTGGGCTCCATGGGGTGCAGGATGGAACAGCGGCCCCATCGCTCCCTGTGGGGCTCAGGGGGCAGCTAGGGGCTCCATTGGACTCTATTGCTCCCCATGGGGCTCAAGGATCTCTTGGGGGCCCCATTGCTCCCCATTGGGGCTCAAGGATCTCTGAGTGATCCTATTGCTCCCCATGGGGCTCAAGGATCACTTCGGGGCCCCATTGCTCCCTGTGGGGCTCAGGGATCTCTTAGGGGCCCCATTGCTCCCCATGGGGCTCAAGGATCTCTTAGGGGCCCCATTGCTCCCCATGGGGCTCAAGGATCTCTTAGGGGCCCCATTGCTTCCTGTGGGGCTCAGGGATCTCTCAGTGATCCTATTGCTCCCCATGGGGCTCAAGGATCTCTCAGTGATCCTATTGCTCCCCACAGGACTCAAGGATCTCTTAGGGGCCCCATTGCTCCCCATGGGGCTCCGGGATCTCTCAGTGGCCCCACTGCTCCCACGGGGCCCAAGGATCACTTGAGCGCCCCGCTGGGCTCCACGCACTGCAGGACATCAGCGCCCCCCTCCTCGCTGCCCCCCTCCCCAAACCCCGCACCCCCTTCCACCTTTCCCCCCGGCCCCTCGTTGGCCGCCCCCTGGATGTGGGGCTGATCCCCCCCTCCGTCCCTCAGCGTTCCCAACACCTGAGCTGTGATGTGAGCCAGGTCCCTCCGCAGGGCTCCCAGCGCCCGCTCCGCTTGGCCCCTCGCCCTCAGCAGCCGTTCTCTCTCCCTCCCCAGTCTCCCCAGTTCCTCCTGCAGCCCGGCGATGGCTTCCAGTTTCCGACGCCGACATTTCTGGGCCGCCACTTTGTTCTTCCCCCGACGGCGGATATCCCGGGCCAAAGCCAACTCGGCACCGGATAGATGAGAGCGGCCCAGGAGGGCGTTGAAGTCCTCTGCTGGGAGGTTGATGATGGCATCGGGACCGATGGGCAACGAGAGGGCCAAAGCACGGCGGGCGTCGCGGCTGCTGCGGGGGGGGGGAGCTGGGAGGGTGGAGGGAGGGGGGGGTGGGGGGTAATGGGGGGCGGGGGGAGGGCAGGGAGGGGTGGGGAAGGGGGGGAGGAAATGGGGGGGGAATGGGGGTGTCGGGGGGATGGGAGGGGGGAGCGGCTGGAGGGGGTAAAGGGGGGCGGGAGGGGGGAGGGGGCAGAACTGGGGGTCGTAGGAGGGGTCGGCGGCCACGTCGAGGCCCTGTGGGGAGAGGGAGCGATGTGGGGTGAGGGGTATTTAAAGGGGCCGTGGGGCGCAGGGTGGCACCCCATGGCCCCATTGCTCCCTGTGGGGTTCAGGGGTGGCTGAATGGGGACGTCCTGGGGGGAGAAGGAAGGATAGAGGCGGGGGGGGGGGGGGGGGTCTTTCGTGGTGGGGGGACTGAGGACGGAGCAATGAGGGATGGGGCAGTGGGGGGGTCGTGCAATGGGTGTGGGTCCCGGGGGGGGAGATGTGAATGGGGAGGGGGTCCCAAAGCTATGAGGTGCAGTGGCAGAGTGCTCTGGAGGTCCCTTCGGGGGCACAGCGGGGATGGGGGGGGGTCCCGGGGGGGAGGGAAATGTCGGGGGGGGGGGGGATGCGCCACGTGCTGCCGGCAGGGGGCGCTGTAGAGCCGCTCCAGCGGAGGGGGCGGGGCCTATCGCGGGGGGCGGGGCCCACCTGCAGCTCGCTGAGCGAGAGGATCTCCTGCCACGTGACCTCCACCTCGGCGGGACCCGGCGGGGGCGGGGCGATGGGCGGGGCCAGGAGGTGGCCCCGCCCCCCGAACTCCCCCAGCGCCGCCACCGTCTGCGGGACAGCGCCTCTGATTGGCTGCGGGCCTTTAGCCCCGCCCCAACGCCCCCCCCACCCGACCCCAGCATCCCTGACCCCCCCACCCAGACTCCCCCACCCCCCCCACACCCTATAGGACCCCCAACTCCCTCCCCTATCCCCACCCCCTGGCACCCCCCAGCCCCACACTTTCCCTCCCCAGGCCCCCCCCCCACACCCCCAAATCCCCCTCCCACCCCCCAAACCCACTCACCGCCCCCCCCCCATCACCCCCACGTCCCCCCCTTTGTCCCCACGATCCCCACTTTGTCTCCCCCCACTCACCTCTGCCGCTCCCCGCATCCCTCCGGGGTCCCCCATCCCACAGCCAGCACTCCTCCTGCAGCCCCAGATAAGGCCTTATCACCCACAGCAGCTCCGTGCCTCAGTTTCCCCATTCAAGGTATAGGGGGGAGTGACCTCCCCCCCCCCCCCACCCCCCTTTGGGTTCCCACTTCTGCTTTCAGGGTGGGGCTGTGGGTTCCCCCCGGTGCCGCCCGCATTGCGCCATCCCATTGCCCAACACTGCGGGGCATTGCAAAAGGCTCAACTGGCACCGCTATGGGGTGGGGGTCACCGCGGGGTTCATACAGCAACACGGCACCTACAGACCCTATAACGATACGGAGCCGGGAGACCCCACAATAACACATCCCTGGGAGAGCCTTCAATAGCACAGCATTAGAAGACCCTACAAGAACACAGTGCTATGAGACCCTACAACAACACAGGAGACCCTACAATAACGCGGTGCCAGGGCCATACAATAACACGGCACCTACAGACCCTATAACAATATGGAGCCAGGAGACCCTACAATAACACAGTGCCAGGGCCATACAATAACACAGCACCTACAGACCCTATAACAATAGGGTCAGTAGACCCTGTAACAAGACCCTATAATAGACCCTATGACAAGACCCTATAATAGACCCTATGACAAGAGCCAGGAGATCCTACAGGAACACTGTGCCATGAGACCCTACAATAACACATCCCTGGGAGACCCTACAAGAACACAGCATTGGGAGACCCTACAAGAACACAGTGCCAGGGTTCATACAATAACACAGCACCTACAGAACCTATAAGAATAGAAAGCCATGAGACCCTATAAAAACACATCCCTGGGAGACCCTACAATAGCACAACACTGGGAGACCCTACAACACCACAGTGCCCTGAAACCTACATTATCGCAGCCCCTATAATCACACGAACCCAGGAGACCCTACAATAACAGCGGGACCCCACAGCAGCTCAGTGCCACCCCATCCCATCCCTGCCGGGGCCGTTGGGGCCGTTTCCGCCCATTTCCCCCCCCCTCCCCGTTCCCAGAGGGGCCGAACCGCAGAGTTGTGGGGCCGTTATCGCCCCTACCGGCCCTGCTGGCAGCCGGCCAGGGATGGGGTGCTGTGCCCTGCCCCAAACCCGCCCCAAATGGATGCCTGGATCCTGCCCCAATCCTGCCCCAAAATGTGCCCCAAACCCGCCCAGATTGTGCCCCAAATGTGCCCCAAACCGACCCAGATCCTGCCCCAATCCTGCCCCAAATGTGCCCCAAACCCGCTCAGATCCTGCCCCAATCCTGCCCCAAGTGTGCCTCAAACCCATCCAGATTGTGCCCCAAACCCACCCAGATCCTGCCCCAAATATGCCCCAAACCTGCCCGGATCCTGCCCCAAATGTGCCCCAAACCCACCCAGATCGTACCCCAAATGTGCCCCAATCCTGCCCCAAATGTGCCCCAAACCTGCCCAGATTGTGCTGCAAACCCACCCAGATCGTACCCCAAATGTGCCCCAAACCTGCCCCAAATGTGCCCCAATCCTGCCTCAAATGTGCCCCAAACCAACCCAGATCCTGCCCCAAATGTGCCCCAAACGGCCCCAATCCTGCCCCAAATGTGCCTCAAACCCACCCAGATCGTACCCCAAATGTGCCCCAAACCCACCCAGACTGTGCCCCAATCCTGCCCCACATGTGCCCCAAACCTGCCCAGATTGTGCTGCAAACCCACCCAGATCATACCCCAAATGTGCCCCAAGCCCACCCAGATTGTGCCCCAAATGTGCCCCAAACCTGCCCCAAATCCTGCCCTAATCCTGCCCCAAATGTGCCCCAAACCTGCCCCAAATCCTGCCCTAATCCTGCCCCAAATGTGCCCCAAACCTGCCCCAAATCCTGCCCTAATCCTGCCCCAAATGTGCCCCAAACCAACCCAGATCGTACCCCAAACCCACCCCAATCCTGCCCCAGTCCTGCCCTCATCCCACCTCTCATTTACCTCCACACACAGTGGCTGCACACCCCTATTTGCACACACAGCGACGTGTGTGCACCCACCCCTTGCACGCGCACGCACCCACCTGTGTCTGCACACCGAGCCCCAGGCGCACACACGTGTGTGTGTGTGTGTGTGTGTGTGTGTGTGTGTGTGTGTGTGTGTGTGTGTGTGTGCAAACACAGAGCACACACCTGCACTGCCACAGAGCCCCCTGCAGAGATCCAGGTGTGAACGCACCAACACAACTGTGCATAGGTGTGATTGGGGCGCACACACACCCGTGCCCACCCATCACCCGCGCCCCACAGCCCCGTACACACACAGCCATGCCCACCCCTTGCACACGCGCGTGCCGCCCCATGCTGAGCACCCACCTGCTTTGCCTGCGCTCAGAGCAGAGCCATACTGGGGATAAAGGGAGCGGGGATGGGGGGCGGCCCCACAGTGCCAACCTCGGGGCGGGGACAGCCTGGGGGGGGGGGGGGGGGGGGGGGGGGGGGGGGGTAAGGGGAGGGCATGGGGACCGGGAGGGGGGGGGGGGGGGACGCACATTAAGGGGGGGGGGCACAAATGGGGCGCAGGGGGTGGGGATGTGGGAGCGCACAGAGATGGGGGACGTTTATGGGGGGGGGGAAGGGGGGGTAGAGGGAAACGGGTGCCCAACGCGACCCCCCCCCGGCCGGCTGTTATCAGCGGCGCTCACGACATCCGCCCCCGGCCGCAGCGGGCGGTCCGTTTCCCCTCTCGGGGTGCCGAAATGACAGCGCTCCCCGGGGGGGCGCCCGCCGACCCCCAGCCCTCCCATTGGGCGCTATGGGGCGGCCCCGCGTTCGCCCCCCCCCCACCCGCTCTGAGCCACGGCCGCCCCCATCGCTGTGTCCGTATCCGCACAGCTCCTCACAGCCCCTCGATGGTCCCCCACGACCCCGAAAGCCCCCGAAGTGATTCCGGAGAGGCCAAAGGTCAAAGGTGATGCCCCCACACGGGGGTCATGACCCCGCTAGGGATGAGGCCGCGCACGCTGCGGGGACACTTCCGGTCATGTGGTTGCAGAGCCAGCCAATCACAGACCGCGGCTAGAAGGATGGTGACGTCAGCGCTTCCCTGGTCACCATGGGAACTGTGCCGGCCCCTCGACTTCCGGGAATGGAGAGCGGTGATGATTGACGGGTTACACATCCAATCGTCAGCACGATGGGAAAAGATGGCACGCCCACCGAGCGGGACCTCACAGCGATTGGCCGGTTTGTCGCCAGGCGCACCCAATGAGACAGGCGGGGCGGAACTCGGAGGCGTGATTGGCAGCGGAGCAGCCAATCAGCAGCGGCCGCTCTTCCGGCTCCACGTCGGCAGCGGCGAGCGCAAAATGGAGGCGCTGATTCTGGTAGGGGCGGCCGGGGGGGGGGGGCGGAGGAGGCGGAAAGGGGGAAAGGGGGGGAAATGGGGGCGGTGGGGGGCACCGGGAGCTGCCGTGGCTCTTAACGGGGGGAAACGGGGGTGCCGTTAAAGTGGGGGAGGAGGATTGTGGGTGACTGAGGGGCTATGGGGGGGCAATGGCTTCAGTGGGGCTCAATATGGGGCGGTGGGGGTACATGGGGGGCTCTGAGGGGGGTGGGCAGTGGGGCTCCATTGGGGGGCGGTGTGGGGGTCGGGGGCGGCAGTGAGGGGTCAATGGGGGGGCTGTGGGGGCAATGGGGGTAAATGAAGAGTGCCAATGGGGGTAAATGGGGGGGGGGCTGCGATGGGGGTCGGCGGGGGGGGCGATGAGGGGCTGCAGTGTGGGGCAATGGGGCCATGGGGGTACATTGGGGGGTCTCAAAGTGGGGGGGGGGGTCTCTGGGTGGCTCCAGTGGGGGTCAGTAGGGGGCTGGAAAGGGGGTAAACTGGGGGGGAACAGTGGGGGGAAATAGGGGTGAATGGGGGTTCCGGTGAGGGTTAAAGGGGGGGCTCAATGGGGGGGCTCCGGTGGGGGTCAGTAGGGGGCAATGGAAGTACATTGTGGGGCTCAATTGGGGGTTCCAATGGGCTCAAAGATGGGGCTCTGCTGGGGGGGTCACTGGGAGCAGTGGGGTCCAATGAGGCACTCCGAGGGGGGTTTAAAGTGGGGGGGGTCACTGGGGATTGGGGTGGTGGTAAGGGGGGGTCAACGGGGGGCTGAAAAGGGAGGCAGTGGGGGGGTCCTATGGGGCTGCCAGTGGGGGGTGGGCAATGGGGGGGGTCGGTGGGGGGCAGTGGTGGTTAAGGGGGTTCGGTGGGGGGGCGGTCAATGGAGGGGGCTCCAATGGGGCTGCCAGGAGGGGTCACTGGGGGAGGTAATGGGGGTTTCTGTGGGGCGGGGGGGGGTCTGGTCCTGTCCATGGGTGCCCACCCACCCTGGCAGCGCCCGGGCCGAGGTTCTGTCCTACACTCCGGCTGTGGCTATGGGCAGTCAGTGCATCACAGAACTTGGTCCCGGGAGCTCAGCAGCGACGGGGGGCGATGGGGGGGGGGGCACGGCTGCCGTCCCCACGTCCTCAACGGCCCCGTTGGGGTGGTGAGAGGTGAGGGGGGGACCCCTCGGCGTGTCGGGTTGGGGGCGGCACGGAGGTGACGGTGGCTGTGCCCCCATAGGAGCCATCTCTGTACACGGTGAAAGCTGTCATCATCCTGGATAACGATGGCGATCGGCTCTTTGCCAAGGTGAGGGGGGGGGGTGGGATGGGGGGGGGGCGGGGATGGGGATGAGGGGGTGGGAGTGGGGGGGGGGGGTCGGGGGTGGGGGGGGGATGCAGAATGGTGGGGGTGGGGTTGTGGGCACAGAGGGACAAAGGGACAGGGATGGGGAGGGCACCAATGTGGGGGATATGGGGACATGGGGGGGAGAACACCAACCTGGGGTGTTGGGGATGTGGGGACGGGGATGGGGATAGCAGCGATGTGGGGGATATGGGGACAGGGATGGGGATAGCACCGATGTGGGGGATATGGGGACATAGGGGGGGGAGAACACCAACCTGGGGGTGTTGGGGATGTGGGGACAGGGATGGGGATAGCACTGATATGGGGGATATGGGGGGGGATGTGGGCACAGCTGCAGAGGGACAGGGGTGGAAAGGACACCAACGTGGGGGATATGGGGACAGGGATGGAGATAGCACCGATGTGGGGGATATGGGGACCGGGATATGGGCACAGCTGCAGAGGGACAGGGGTGGAAAGGGCACCAATGTGGGGGATATGGGGACATAGGGGGGGAGAGCACCAACCTGGGGGTGTTGGGGATGTGGGGACAGGGATGGGGATAGCACCGATGTGGGGGATATGGGGAGATGGGGATGTGGGCACAGCTGCAAAGGGACGGGGATGGGGAGGACACCAATATGGGGGATATGGGGACAGATGTAAAGGGCCGAGGATGCGGGCACAGGGAGAGGGGCACAGGGGTGGCACAGAGGTGGGGACACAGAGCAGTGGGACACACGGACGCTTTGGTGGCCCTGGGGTCGGGTTGGTGACCCACTGCGGGGTCGTGGGGGCCCTTTGGGTGCCCCACACCCCCGCTGTCCCCACAGTACTACGACGACACGTACCCCAGCGTCAAGGAGCAGAAAGCCTTTGAGAAGAACATCTTCAACAAGACCCACCGCACAGACAGTGCGTGTCCTGGGGGGGGGGAGGGGGGGGGGGGGCTGTCACCCCCCTTGGGGACATTGCAGTCACCCCTGGTGGGTGTGGAGGTGACACTGCTGTGCCCGCAGGTGAGATCGCTCTGCTGGAGGGGCTCACTGTTGTCTATAAGAGCAGCATTGACCTCTACTTCTACGTCATCGGCAGCTCCCATGAGAATGAGGTGGGGGGGGGACACACAGGATGGGGGCACCCGGGGGTGCTGGGATGGGGGGGGGGTGATGGGGTTGGGGACACTGGGGTGGCACATTGGGGGTATTTGGGGTGCCAGGGCAGGGTGGGGACAGCGGGGTGGTAACGGGATGTGGGGAGGGGGCACAGAGGTGGGGGGGGATGGGTGCCAGGGGAGGGGCTGACAGTAAGAGGGGCAGCTTTTGGGGCCATCAGGGCTGTGGGACAAAGGGAGGGGGGCGGTTTGGGCCAGCGGGGCCGTGGGACACGGATGTGGAGGGGGTCACATCGGGGTGCCGGGCGCTGGGGGGGGCTGTTTGGGGGGGGGGGGTTCCCTCTGTGTGCCCCCATCCCTCATCGCCACCGTGTGCCACTGCTGTCCCCACAGCTGATGCTCACAGCCGTCCTCAACTGCCTCTTCGACTCACTCAGCCAAATGCTGCGGTATGAGGGGCTTTGGGGGGGGGGGGGGGGGCACCCGTGGGGGATGGGGGGGGGATTGGGGGGGGGTCACCTATGGGTGCTCAGAGCACCCAAAACAACTGTGGTGGTGCTGCTGCATCACACATTGGGGTGTGTACATGGGGGGGGGGGGGGGGGCTGTAGGGTGGGGTCCTTATCCAGCATGGGGGGCACTCGGGGGGGGCTGAGGCTGTGTGTGCCCCCCCCTCCCCCCCCCCCCCCCTCCCAGGAAGAACGTGGAGAAGCGGGCGCTGCTGGAGAACATGGAGGGGCTCTTCTTGGCTGTGGATGAGATCGTGGATGGAGGGTGAGCGCCTGTGTGCCCCCCCCGTTGGTGTTCCCCCCTCCCCGGGGTGCTGGGGGGGGGGGTGGGGTGCTGACAGCGCTCTGCTCCCCCCCCCCCCCCCCCATGTTGGTTCTTCCCCCCCCTTCACAGCGTTGTCCTGGAGAGCGACCCACAGCAAGTGGTGCACCGCGTGGCAGTGCGGGTATGGGGGGGGCGGAGTGGGGGGGGGGGCGGAGGGGGGGGCAGCAGCACGGGGGGGGGTGGTGGGGGGCAGTGAGGAAGTGGGGGGCAGTGTGTTCCCCCCCCCCCCCAACCCCCCCCAGTAACTACAACCTTCTGTGCACTGCAGGGCGAGGATGTGCCCCTCACAGAGCAGACAGTTTCTCAGGTAGGACCCCCCCACGGGGCGCCCCCCCCCCCCCCCAAAGCACCTTTGGGGTGTCCCCTGAGTGCCCCCATCTCCCTTTGCCCCCCCCCCATGTCCCCGTGCCATGCCTGTGCCCGTGGGTGCCCCCTCAGCGTCACCTGGGAGCTCCCGAGGTTCCCCCCCCCCCCCCACGTCCCCAAAGCCATCCCCGTGCCCCCCATTTTCCAGTGACACCCCCAGACCACCTCCCCCCGCCCCTCCTGCACCCATGGGTGCCCCCATCCTGACGTTGCCCCCCCCCCCCCCCATTCCCACAGGTGCTGCAGTCGGCGAAGGAGCAGATCAAGTGGTCGTTATTGCGCTAACGCGGGCCCCCCCCCCGGACCCCCCCTGCACCCCAAAAAACACACCGTGCCCCCCCCACTGCTGTGTGCTGCTTCGTCTCTACCTGTGCCATTCCCCCCCCCCGGTGACGCACACGTGGGGCGATGGGGACACGGTGACACCACACACGGGGGGGGGGCTCAGTGCCACCCCCACCCCCCCAAAATAGCAGTCCAGGCTCAAACCTCGTCTGTTTATTGGGGCAAAGCGGGGTGGGGGACGGACAGACAGACGTGGGGAGGGTGACGGCTGCTGTCCCCCCCCCGCAACAAAAAACAACCAACAAAACACCAAAAACTGTTAACTCCCCCCCCCCGGCCTGCTATTGCTTTGCTTATATCACAGTATTGACTTGGAGGGGGGGGAGCAATAAAAATGGGGGGGGTTGGGGGGGGCAGTGCCAAGTGGGGGTGGTAAGGAAGGGGGGGGCACAGTGAGAGTTGTGGGGCAGTAAGGAGGGGGGGGGGATAGTGCCAAGTGTGGGGGCAGTAGTGATATGGGGGGGGCACAGTGACGGGCAGTAAGGCTATGGGGGGGGGCACAGTGATAGCAGGGGGAAATGAGAAGGGTGTGTGGGGGGGTCACAGTGATGGGGGCACAGTGCTCATGGGGGGCAGTGAAGGGGTGTGGGGGGGGGGAAGCGATAGGGGTGGGGGGGGGCACAGTGCTGGCGGGGCAGTACCAGAGCTGGGGACGGAATTATTTACAGGGTGGGGGGTGCCCCAGCCCCCCCCGCATTATTGCAATGGGCTGTGCCCAGTGGGGGGGCCCTGGGGGGTACGGATGGCTGTCCACCCCCCCCCCCATCCCCCCCCCAGGGTGTGTGCGGGGCTCACTGCCCTCAGTGCAAGAGGTCATGGCTTGGGGGAGGGGGGGCGATGACACCGTGGGGGGGGGGGGCACCCCTGTTGGGGGGGGTTGGGGAGCATCCCGGGGCGGGGGGGGCTCCTTTCCCTGTGAGCCATCACTGATTGCTTAGCGGTTCCCTGAGGTACCGGGGGGGGTTGTTAGGGACCCCCCCCCCCGGACCCCCCTACCCTGCCCCCGGGGAAGGGGGGGGGGGGGGAGGAGGAGGCGGCGCTGGGGGGTCCCCGTCCCCGTGGGAGTTGTGCAGTGGGGCCGGGGGGGAGAGGGCCGGGGGCTGAGGGGGGGGGGGGGGGGGGGGCTCATCTATTTCCTGCCAAATATCCAAATTCCAGTTAAAAAACGATCGCTGAGCCCAAAAAGCATTGGGGAGGGGGGGGGTGTTGTGGGGGGGGGTATTGCCAGGCGGGGGTGCTGAGGACGGCTGCGGGGTGCAGCCCGTTGCTATGGGCCGTTGCCATGGAGATGGGCCGGGCGGTGTTGCCAGGCGCCGTCGCTATGGGGTGGCTGTAGGGCTCAGTTGTGGGGTGCAGCTGCCAGGGGCTGTTGCCAGGTCCCTTTGTCACGTGACGGTCGCCAGGCAACCGCCGCCGCGTACCGCTGATGCGCGTGGTTGCTAGGCAACCGTTGCCGAGTACCGTTGCCAGGTAACCAATGCCAGGTACCCGTTGTCAAGTAATCATCGCTGGGTCCCATTGCCGGGTACGGTTGCTAGGCAACCGTTGCCAGGTGGAATCGGAAGGTCTCGTTGCCGGGCAACTGTTGCTGGGTGAACATCACCGGGGGGGTCACCAGGTGCCGGTTGGTGGGTAAACGCTGCTGAAGGTTGCTAAGCAACTGTTGCTAGGTGCCGTTACCGGGCAGGATGCCGGTCCTGTTGCTAGGTAACCGTTGCCGGGGAGGTCTCTAAGCAGGATGCAGGGCGCGTTGCCAGGTAACCGTTGCCAGGCAGGTTGCTGGGTTCCTTTGCAGGGTAACCGTTGCCAGGTAACCATTCCGGGGTGATTGCCACATCCGGTTGCCAGGCAACCGTTGCCGTTGCCGGGTTGTGCCGGAGGATAACCGCCCGGACCATCGCCGGGCGGTTGCCGGGTAACGGTTTGCCAGGCAACAGCCACGGGGGGGGGGGGGGGGGGGGGGAGGGACAGCTGGGTACCAACTGCTGGCTGGTTGCTGGGCAACGGTTGCCAAGGGGGGGGGGGGGGGTGAGGGGGGGGTCAGTATGGGGAGAAGAGGAGGGGGGCGTGGGCAGGACGGAGGGGTCCCGGGGCGGGGACGCAGCAGGGCGGGCGCCAGGGGGGGGCCGGGCAGGAGGGGGGGTCCTGGGGGGCGCAGTGCCAGCGGGGGGGGCGGCCATGGCGGCGGCGGCAGCTGCCAGAGCCAATGGGGGAGGCAGCAGCCCCCCGCCCGCCAGCGCCTTCGGCAGCTCCTTGGGGAAGGGCAGCGGCGCCTGCGGGGTCAAGGAGGGGGTCAGCGTACCCCATACGCCCTCACACGTGCCCCATGACCTCCCCTCCCCCCCCTCCAGATCCATAGGGATACCCTGGAGCATCCTTCCCCCCCCCAGACACCCTACATCCGCCTCCAAGCATACTCCAAGCACCCTACATAGGCATCCCATCACCCTATAGGTAGTTCCACACCCCACTCTGCCCCGCAGGGCACCTCCACACAGCCTGTAGGTATCCCCAGCTGTCTCCAACCCCATGAGATACGCCCTAAAATAAAACGGGGTACCCTACAGCCACCCCCAGGCACTTCGCTGCCCCATAAAGACACCCTATGGACACCCCCAGGCATGCCCCCCCCCCACGACGTACCTCCCAGACACACTGTGGATATCCCCAGACACTCCCCTGCCCCATAACGCGCTTCCGGGATGCCCTATAGACACCTCTGCCCCATAGAACGCCCCCAGAGATACCCCCATCCCACTCACCAGCTCCGGGGGCTCCGGGGCTTCTTGTGGCGGCTCAGCAGTGGGTTGGGTTTTCCGGCCACCCCATCCCGGTGCCGTCGGCTGGAGATGTGCTGGGGGGGGATGGGACACAAAAGGGCTGAGCAGCGATTAGGGGTACGGGACCCACATCAAGGGTGCGACGGGGAGGCTCAGGAGACTCCGGGAGGCTTATAGGGGACTGAAATGGGTCTGGGGGCAGCTCCGAAAAGCATTCGTGGGGGTGGCTGAGTTCCCGGGGGGGGGCACAGGGATCACAATGGGCTCAGGAGAGCTCGGGTGAGATCCACGAAGGCCCAATGGAGCCCCAGGGGGGGTCAGAAAGGCCTGAGGAGGGGTCTCAGAAAGGCTTGGAGTGGTCCTGTAGGGTCCTTGGGGGGTCTCAACGGAGTCAGGAAGGTTTGGGAGAGATCCATGAGGATTCAGGGGGTCCCACGGGGCTCAGACAGGCTGGGGAGGTCCTGGGGGGGGGGGGCAGTCCTCAGTGTGTTTCTAGGGGGGTCAGAAGGGTCTGAGCGATCCTATGGAGCTCCTGACCATCTCAAAGGGACCCGGAAGGATTCCGGGGAGGGGCGGTGGGGTTGGGAGACCCAATGGATGAGTTTGGGAGGGTCCTGGGGGTATCCGGGGGGGGGTGGGGGAGGAGTTGTACCTGCTTGAGCTGGAGCTCCGAGTTGAGGTGGACGTTGCAGATCTGGCAGTGGAAGGAGCGCTCGGGGGCTTCGTCTGGGGGGGTCCCTGTGCCGCCCCCCAGGCGTGGGAAGGCGCGGATGGGTCCCAGCCCACTGCGTGCCTCCACCAGCGTCTTGTGCTTCGTCCCTGCACGAACACAGCGTCACCTGGGGACCCCCCATCACCTACGGACCCCTCCCTGATCCTTTGGGACCCCCACTCCCTCCCCCACCAATTCCCCCCCCCCCCAGTACTACTTGATGTCCCCCAGTTCTCATCTTCATCTCCATAACGCCCCAATGGCACAACAGTGTCACCGTACCCACGGAGCCCCCTGGTTCCCCAATGCCCCCCCAGGCCTTCTGTACCCCCACATCCCCACACCCCTCAGCATCCCCCCATCCCCCTCGACGTCTTCCTGTCCCCCCCCCATCCCCATGTCCCCCTTTGCCCACCTTTATTGTGTGCCTCGAGCTGGGACAGGGAGTTGACAGCCACCTTGCAGAGGGCGCAGTAAAGCAGCCGCTTGGCCTTCGCCTTCTCCTCCTCCTCCTCCCCCTCCGCTGCCCCCCCAGGACCCCCCCCGCGTTCCCCCTGGTGCCTCTGTGGCCACAGCCGGGGGATCAGGGGGGGAGGGGGGCCCGGGGGCGCTGGGAGCTGCGGGCGTTGGGGGCTGCTCTCCTGCGGGCACACAGAGAGTCAATGGGGACCCCCCCCCAAACCATACCGTGGGGAGGAGGGGAGTCGGGCAGAAGGGACCCAAGCGAGCAAACATCATCTTAGGGCGACACGAGGACAGCCGGGGACACCTCGGGGCGCAGAGACCCACCTTTGCGCTCAGGCGTCTCCCCCGTAGGGTTGGGGGTGGGTGCAGGGGGGTCCTGGCTGTCCCCCGAGTCCCCCCCACGACGAGCGCGGGCGGCCTCCAAGCCCTTCAGGCGCCGTGCGTGCCGGTTCCCCTGGTAGTGTGCCGCCGCCTGGCTCTGGGGACATGGGGTCAGCACCACAGCCACCCCCTGGGGGGGCACACAGCACCACCCCCCCCATCCCCACCCTTGGGGACGTGGGTCATTTTGGGGCCGCGGTGCCTACGGGAGCCCCCAAGGGGGGTGTGGGACACCGCGGGGCCACGCGATGCTGGTGACAGAGCAGCCAAAGGGCCCCCACCCCAACGACATGGGATAGCCCAGGGATGCCCACGCTGCAGACGTGGGATGCTCTTATGACACGGGACACCCCCAGACCCCCCGCTTTGGGGACAGCCCGGGGACACGGAGCACCCCAGGGACTCCCACCCTGGGGACACGGGTTGCCCTGATGTGGGACACTGTGGGGACACCCACAATGGGGACACCCACAGTGGGGACATGGGACATCCCACGGCTGTGGGTCTCAGCATTCTAAAGCCCAGCTGAGAAGCAAACCCAGCTCTGGGCCGCCGCACCCCACACAGTGGGGCAGGACCCATTGTGTGTGTGTATATGGGGGGGTCCCAGGTATTGGGGAGGGGGGGGGGTCAGTGGGGGTCTCACCTCAGAGTTGAAGCGGATCTGACAGATGCTGCAGGCGATAACCGGGCGCCGGGGTTTGGTCAGCGCCGCTCCCAGCACCGCTTTGGGCACCGGCTCCATCTGCAGCACAGGGCATTGGGGGGGGGGGTCACATCCTGCACCCCAAACCCACCCCCAGGAACCCCTCACCCCCCATAGTACTGCTCCAATCCCCCCCTCCCCCCCAAAGCCCCTTCCCCATACTTTGGGTGCGCTGGGGGTACTGTGGAGCAGTTCATGCTGTGAGTCAACCCATACTATGGGTCAGTCCATGCTATGGGGCAGCCCGTGCTCTAGGTTGGCCCATACTATGGGTCAGTCCATGCTATGGGTTGGCCCATACTATGGGTCAGTCCATGCTATGGGGCAGCCCGTGCTCTAGGTTGGCCCATACTATGGGTCAGTCCATGCTATGGGTTGGCCCATACTATGGGTCAGTCCATGCTATGGGGCAGCCCCTGCTGTGGGGTCGGTCCATGCTATGGGGCAGCCCGTGCTATAGGTTGGCCCATACTACAGGTCAGTCCATGCTACGGGGCAGCTCCTGCTGTGGGGTCAGTCCATGCTATGGGGCAGCCCGTGCTCTGGGTTGGCCCATACTATGCGTCAGTCCATGCTATGGGCCGGCTCATACTGTGGGTGAGCCCATGCAATGGGTCGGCCCCCCCATCCCCATCGGCCCCCCCGCCCCATTCCGTAGCTCCTCAGGAATCTCCCTCCCAGCCCAACCCCCGGGGATGGGTCCCCGCCCGCTGCTCGGCCTCCGCCCGGGGCTGCGTCTCACGGCTTTGGGGCGGGCCCCGGCAAAGGGGTGCTCAGCTCAGGGGAGCCGTCCCCGCGGCCGCCCCACAGCCGAGGCCCTCAGCGGGGCAGGTGGCCGGGACTGCCGCCAGGCCCGCGCGTCCCATGGGGATGAAGGCGCGTGGCCGCCGGGGGCCGGCAGGGCCCGAGGCACGGAGGCGGCACGGGTCGGGCACGGGGCCCGGGCAGAGGCCCAGCGGAAAAAGGGGGGGGGGGACGACGACGACACGGCCGCCCAACGCCGCAGGACGGGAACCGGGATACCCCCCCCACACACAGCTCGGGTTCCTCACGGAATGGTGGTGTTTATGGGGGGGGGTCCGGCAGCCACGAAGCCCCGCGCGGTGCAGAGGGCCGTCCCGGCCGTACCCCCATAGGGCCGAGCGGCCCCCGCGGCCCACCGCGACCCCCCGGGCCCGCGCGGCCCCTGCGGGCCTTTCCCCGTCGCCATAGCAACGCCGCGGGGCTCCCCGTGACCCCTCCCGGCCGCCGTAGCGCCCCCCCCGTCCCCTTCACCCCCAACTCCCGGCCGCTGCCCCCCCCCCTCCCCCCGCCCCCCATGTCGGCTCACCCCCGGTAACGGCGGCAGAAGGCGGAGAGCGGCGGCGGCGGCGTCGGGCAGAAGGAGGCGGCCGTGGGGCGGCCCCAACGGGCACGGGGCCCGCAGCATGGCCCGGCCCTGGGGGAGGGCGGCGGGTGGGCCCGGGGCCGCCCACGGCTGAGGACGACCTCTGACCTTTGACCCCTGACCCTCCCCTGACCTCTGACCTCCCACCCCGTAGCGGTCGCGGAGGATGGGGGATGTCATGGGGGGGGGGGGGGGGGGGGGGGGGGGGTTGGGGGGGCAGAGCCATGCAGGGGAGACACAGCATGTTGGGGAGGGGGGGATTGGACATGGGGGGGGTCCTAAAGGGGCGGGGGGGGGTCTTAAAGGGACTGGGGGGGTCCTGAAGGTCCTGGGGGGGTCCTAAGGGGTCTGAGGGGCGTCGTAAAGGGACTGGGGGGATCCTAAGGCTGCAGGGGGGGGGGGGTCCTAAGGGGGCTGGGGGGGGTCTTAAAGGGACTGGGGGTGTTCTGAAGGTCCTGGGGGGTCCTAAGGGGTCTGAGGGGGGTCATATAGGGACTGGGGGGGATCCTAAGGCTGCAGGGGGTGGTCTTAAGGGGGCTGGGGGGGGTCCTGAAGGCCCTGGGGGCTCCTAAGGCTGACGGGGGGGGTCCTGAAGGTGCTGGGGGGGGAGGGGGTCTTAAAGGGGCTGGGGGGGTCCTGAAGGTGCTGGGGAGGTCCTAAGGGGTCTGGGGGGGTCCGGAAGTTCTTGGGGTGGTTCTGAGGCTGACGGGGGGTCCTAAAGGGGCTGGGGGGGTCCTAAGGGGTCTGAGGGGTGTCTTAAAGGGGCTGGGGGGGGGGGGTCCTGAAGGTGCTGGGGGGGGGTCTTAAAGGGCTGGGGTGTCCTAAGGCTGCAGGGGGGTACTAAGGATGCTGGGGGGGGGCAGAGAATTGGAGGGGGGGTCACAGCCATGCAGGAGAGCTGTAAGGATTTGGAGGGGGGTGTTGGACATAATGGGGGGTCCGGAAGGTGTCTGTGGGGGTCCTAAGGGTGCTGGGGGGGGGGAGGGGGCAGGGAACTGGAGGGGGGGGGCAGAGCCATGCAGGAGGGACAGCACGTTGCGGGGGGGGGGTGACTTCAGACGTAATATGGGGGTCTGAAAGGTGCTGGAGGGCAGAGAATGGAGGGGGGGGTCACGGCCATACAGGACAGCTGTGAGGGCATCGGAGGGGGATGTTGGACATAAGGGGGGGGCTGAAGGTGCCGGGGGGGTCCTAAGGGGGCTGAGGGGGGGGGGGGGTGGAGAATTGAATGGGGGCCACAGGGATGCTTGAGGCGGGGGGGGGGGCACGGCCATGCAGGAGAGCTGTAAGGACATCGGAGGGGGACGTTGGATATAAGGGGGGGCTGTTTGTGCTGGGGGGTGGCGGAGGGCCGGGGGGGGCAATGGGAACGGCAAAGGGGGGGGTCAGCCATAAGGGGGGGGCACGGGGATGTGATGCTGCGGGGCCACGGTCCTGCAGGAGACCCATAGGCGTAGTGCGGGGGGGGGGGGGGAATCAGCCATATGGGGGGGGGTTAAGGGGTCCCGGGGGGGTCCGAGAGGGCGGCTGGGGGGGGGGGACAAAGATGCTGGGGGGGGTCACAGCCGTGTAAGGGATCCATAGGCAGCGGTGGGGGGGGGGGGGATGCAGCTATAACGGATGGGGGGGGGGTGGAGGCACTGCGGGGGCGGGGGGGGGGGGGCGCACAGCGGCTGCGGTGCTGCAGCCGCGGGGGGAGGAAACGCGGCAGAAGAAGGGAAGGGAATGGAGGGGGGGGGGGGGGGGGGGGGGGGGGCGGAATCGTTACCTGCGGGGCCCCCCCGGCCCCGGTGGCGGCGGCTGTTCGCGTCCCCGCGCCCCCCCCGGTGTGTCCGTGTGTGTGTGTGTGTGTGTGTGTGTGCCCGTGCTCACCCCCCCCCCCAACCCCCCCCCCGCACCGCGCAGCCAATGGCGCCGCGCAGAAGTGTGGGCAGCCGCACAGCGGGGGGGTCCGGCCCCCCCCCAACCCCCCCCCGGTCCTCCTCCCACGGGGTTTGGGGACAGCCGGGGTCGGGGAGCGATTCCCCATTGGGTCCCCCGGTGTTGGGTCCCCTCCTGGTGGCACCTGGAGTTCCCCCCCCCCCCCCCCATCACCATGGGGGGGTTTTGGGGCGCCCACATCCCCTCCTTCCGGTGGGTCCGTGGGACACCACGGTGCCCATTTCCCCTTCTGGTGGCCCCAGGGGACACCTCGTGGTGGGGCCCTCCTTCCCATGGGCTTTGGGGACACCCACGTGTGTCCCCCACTGCCCCCCCCCCCCACGATGGGCCCTGGGGCTGAATCCCCTCCTGGGGACCCCCCCCCCCATGTCCCCCAATGGGTCCTGGGGACACCGGGGGACCATCGTGATGGGGACACCTGGAACGGGGGGGGGGGGGGGGGGGGTTGGGGACACCAGGATGCCCTGATCCCCTCCTGATGGCCTTTGGGGACGTGGGGGTGTTGGGGCCCTCCTTCCCATGGGGATGTGGGGACACCGGGACTTGGGTCCTCCAAGGGGTCCTGGGTCCTCCAAGGGGTCTTGGGGACACCAAGGGGTCCTGGGGACACTGAGATCTGGGGCCTCCAAGGGGTCCTGGGTCCTCCAAGGGGTTCTGGGTCCTCCAAGGGGTCTTGGGGACACCAAGGGGTCTTAGGGGCACCAGGATCTGGGTTCTCCAAGGGGTTTCCGGGTCCTCCAAGGGGTTTGGGGGACACCAAGGGGTCTTGGGGACACCAAGACTGTGGTCCTCCAAGGGGTCCTGGGTCCTCCAAGGCGTTGGGGGTCCTCCAAGGGGTCCCGGGGACACCATGCTGCCCACATCCCCTCCTGGTGGCCTTTGGGGACCCCTGGACCCGCTGATCCCCTCCTCCCCCCATCCCTTCCCACAGCACCACGTGACCCCAACACGCGCGTGCAAGGACACCCATAGGAAAGCTCACACACGTGCACGGCCTTGCACACCCCCTCGTCCCCTCCGGTCACTTACCTGTCCTCGTATGTGTCCCCCCCCCCTTCACTCACCGCGTGTCCCCGGCGGCTCCGGCGTCGCGCCACGGGCCAGCAGCGCACGCGCCTGCGCACACGCACACGTCAGAACACGCGTGTGCAAGGCGGGGGCGGGCGGTTGCCACGGGAACGGAGCCCCCACCCCGCCACACCCGCACCCACGCCCGCCCCAGGGCCTAAGGTGGGGCGCACGGCCCCGTGCGAGAGCCTTGCACGACTGCTCGCACGTGCAAGGCTCTCGCCACCACCTTTTGCACCCCCGCTGCCGCAAACCCCCCCTTGCACAAGCAGGCGCTGTTTGCACACTCGCCGTGCGAAGGCCTCGCACCAACAGCGCGCCCCTCGTGCCGAGCTTTTGCACGCGTGCCACCCCTCGCGGCACGCCCCTCGTGCAAGAGCCTCGCACCGACACCGCGCACTGCTGCGTGCACCCCTTGCACACCCATCGTGCACACGCACGGCGTCGCGCAGCCCCCCCCATGGGTAGCACTTTGCACGCCCACCCCCGTGCAAACGCCCTATGGGCACAAATGCCCCCTCTGCCTTGCACGCCTTGCACGCCTGCACTCCCTGTTTGCACACCCACCCCCCCTCACAGAACCCCGTGCACGGCCGCCCCCCATTTCTGCTTCCCCCTCCCCCATATTTCCCCAGGTGCTCCTCTCCCATTTGCACGCCCCCCCGTTTGCACACCCCCCATTTGCACGACCCCATTTGCACCCCCCCCCCCCCCATTTGCACACACACGCACTCCTCCGCCTGACCTCGGCCGGAGGGGTTGGGGTGCGCGCGGGGCTGCAGCGGGCACGCGCATTGCCCCCCCCCCAACCGCGCATCCCTGCGCATGCGCCGCCCCCCAAAGCGCGCGCCCGCCAGCTGCTGCGTCACGTGACGGGGGAGGCGCGCACGTGGGCTGGGGGGGGGGTGTTGTGCTTTGGGGCGGGGGGGGGCAGCGGTGCAATGCATGGGGTCTGTGGTGCCGGGGGGGTCCTATAGGGGTACGGGGGGGCTGTGGGTGCAGTTCATAGGCTGGGGGTGTAATGCATGGGGGGGGGGGGGAAGGGGTGCAATGA
>NC_052565.1:702251-740926 GCF_016699485.2 Gallus gallus | reverse complement strand
ATGGACATTGGGACCCTCAGAATGGGGACATGGGGTCCTTTAGGGTTGGGGACACGGGGACATCACTGGGATTGGGCACATGGGGTCCTTTAGGGCTGGGCACATGGGGTCCATCGGGACATGGGGACCACCGGGACTGGGGACATGGGGACCCTCAGGGTTGGGGACATGGGGACATCACTGGGATTGGGGACATGGGGTCCCTTAGGGTTGGGCACATGGGGTCCTTTAGGACTGGGGACATCACTGGGACTGGGGACATGGGGACCCTTAGGGTTGGGGACATGGGGTCCATCAGGACATGGGGACCCTTAGGGTTGGGGACATGGGGTCCTTTAGGACTGGGGACATCACTGGGATTGGGGCCATGGGGTCCCTCGGGGTTGGGGTCACCCCCCGCTTTGCTGCCATCTCCACCCACCTCATAGACGAACTCCACGGGCGGTCCGATGTCCTCCAGGCGCTGCGGGGGCTGCGGGGGCGCCCAGCCGGGCTCGGGGACGGTGACGACTTCGGGCCGTGACACCCTGGGGGGGGGTTTGGGGGGGGGGGGGTTTGGGGGGGGGGGGTGTGAGCATCTCAGCCCCCCCCCCTCCGTGTCCCCCCCCCATTGGTGCCACTCACCCGAAGGCGGACAGCCGTGTGGCCGCGCGCACCTCCAGCAGCAGCGCCACCACTTCGCTCTGGGAGTTGTTGGCGTTTTTGCTGTCGGCAATTTGGGGAGGGGTCACCCGCAGCGCCCCCCCCCCCCCACCCGAACCCCCCCCGACCCCCCCAAACCCCCCCTGACCCCCCCAGCACCACCACACCACACGGGGGGGGGGTCACATCTACACCCCTGCAGGACGCCCCCCCCCACCCAATGGCTGCAGATTGCATTCCTCGTGATCCCCCCCCCCCAAAATGGGACCCCCCCCCCCCTCCTTCTTTGGGACCCCTTCTCCATTGGTGTCCCCCCCACAGCACCCCCCCCATACCCAGGGACCCCCCCCCAAGATGCCACCAAACGAGATCCCCCTCATTACCCCCAATTAGGACCCCCCCCCCCCACAAAGTGCAATTTTCCTCCCCCCCCCCCCCCATCCAGGACACCCCCTCCCTCCAGGCTCCTAAATGGACCCCCCCCCACCCCAAAGCACCACCAAATGAGACCCCCCCCCCAGCACTGCCCACCCCCCTCCATCCCTGGGTACCCCCCCACTGCCCCCCCCACAGCCCCCCCCCCACCTGCGGATCTGCAGCTCAAAGCGGACGTTTTTGCCACTGTCGCTGAGGTGGGGGATGGTGAAGCGCAGCCCCCCCCAGATCTGTGGGGACAGAAAGGGGGTCGCGTTGTGCCCCCCCATACCCCCCTCCCACCCCCCCCCCCCGTTGTCCCCCCCCACTCACGCTGGCCCCCGCCTTCATGGGGTTGCCCAGGTCGCACACGAGGGGGCTCGAGCCGTTGCCCCCCCCCAACTCACAGCTGAGCGCTGAGAAGTTCTGGGGGAAAATGGGGGGGGGGCAATGAGGGGGGGGGGGGCATCAGTGGTGCTGCCTCCTCAGGGCAGCCCCCACCCACGGGCACCCCACACCTGGGGGCACCCCCACATCCCAACCCAACCCCGGGGGGGGCGCCCATCCTCTGCTTGGGGTCCCCCCCCCCCATACCCAAAAAACCCCCATTTAATACTCACGGACCCCCTTCTGCCCCCCCCCCCCCATACCCAGAGACCCCCCCATACTCACAGACCCCCATATATACCCACCCCACACTCAGGATGACCCACCCCAGGGACCCCCCCTCCACCATGGGGACATCCCCATCCCCCCCCCATACCCACAGACCCCCCCCATACTTTGGGGACACTCCCCCCTCATCCCCCCCCCATACCCTGGGATCCCCCCCCCACCCTCAGACCCCCCCATGTCCCCCCCTATACCCACAGACCCCCCCCCCCCTCAGACCCCCCCATACCCCCTCCATCCCC
Organism: Gallus gallus; assembly: GCF_016699485.2. Taxonomy (NCBI): domain Eukaryota; kingdom Metazoa; phylum Chordata; class Aves; order Galliformes; family Phasianidae; genus Gallus; species Gallus gallus. Next base: position 738,956 of record NC_052565.1, on the reverse strand, counting down.
AGAGAATCCCCCCCCACCCTCAGACCCCCCCCCCTACTTTAGGGACACCCCAATGTCCTCCCCCATACCCAGAGACCACCCCCAACCCACCCTCAGACCCCCCATGTCCCCAGTGTCCCCCCGACATACCCAGAGACCCACCCTCAGACCCCCATACCCCCCCCCACCCTCAGACCCCCCCCCCCCTACTTTAGGGACACCCCAATGTCCTCCCCATAGCCAAGACCCCCCCCCTCCTTGCTCGGTGCCCCCCCCCCCCATTACGTACCCCATGGGGGTGCAGCACCCCGGTGTACTGTGCGTGGGGGGGGGGCTTCACGTGCAGCTCGGCCTCGTAAGCCCCCCCCTCACCCTGGTTGCGGGCGATGAAGGTCAGGTTGAGGCTGTTGCGGTCCCCCAGGTACACAGCACGGCGGTCCCTATGGGCACCCACAGCCCTATGGGACCCCCCCACAGACGGACCCCCACCCCATGGAGCCCCATTGCCCCCCCCCCCCCCTTACGTGAATGCTTCCAGCTGCAGGTCGGGCACACAGATGTTGTCCTCACCGCAGTCCAGCTGGATGTGAGCCTGGGGGGCAACGGGGGGCAATGGGGGGCAGGTGGGGACAGGGGGGGCAATGGGGGGGCAATGGGGGACAGTTGGGATGGGGGGGGCAATGGGGGGGCAATGGGGGGGCAATGGGGGACATGGGGGGCAATGGGGGACATGGGGGGCAATGAGGATGGGGGGACAATGGGGACATGGGGGCAATGGGGGACATGGGGGGCAATGGAGGACATGGGGGCAATGGGGGCAATGGGGGACAGTTGGGGACAGGGGGGGCAATGGGGACGTGGGGGACAGTTGGGATGGGGGGGGCAATGGGGGGGGGCAATGGGGGACATGGGGGCAATGGGGATGGGGGGACAATGGGGGACAACGGGGCAATGGGGGCAATGGGGGACAGTTGGGGACATGGGGGGCAATTGGGGATGGGGGGACAATGGGGGACAGTTGGGATGGGGGGACAATGGGGGCCATGGGGGCAATGGGGGGCAGTTGGGGATAATGGCAGTGGGTGCCATGGGGTGCTATGGGGTGCTATGGGGTGCTATGGGGCGCCATGGGGTGGCAGTGGGTGCCATGGGGTGCCATGGGGTGCTATGGGGTGGCAGTGGGTGCTATGGGGTGCTATGGGGTGCTATGGGGTGGCAGCACACCTTGGCTTCCAGGCGGGTTCGCGTGGTGGCCGCCAGCACGGGGTGCAGCCCGTGGGCATCGGGGGGGGCGTGGGGGTCCAGGGGCGAAGCTCAGCCCCACAGCGATGGGCGACAGCTTATCCCGGAACTCCGACTCGTTCTGTGGGGGGGGGGGGGGAGAGCAGCGCTGGGGGGGGGGGGCAGCCATCACCCCCACCCCCACCTGGACCCCCCCACGCATCACAACCCATACCCATATGGGACTCCCATATGTACATATCCTGGACCCAGGGACCCCCACCCCATACCCAAGGACCCCCACCCCATCCTCAGGGCCCCATACACACCTACCCCATACCCAGGGACCCCCATCCCATACCCAGGACCCCCATATGAACCCACTCCATTCCCAAGGACCCCCACCCCATACCCAGGGACCCCCATATGCCCATATGAACCCACTCCACACCCAGGGACCCCCATCCCATCCCCAAGGACCCTCACCCCATACCCAGGGACCCCCATATGAACTCACCCCACCCCCAGTTCCCCCCCTCCCCCCAGGGACCCCCATATGAACCCACTCCACACCCAGGGACCCCCACCTCACACCCCGGGACCCCCATATGAACCCACCCCATACCCAGAGACCCCCATATGAACCCACCCCCTACTCAAGGCCCCCCCCCCCCCCAGCCCCCCCCGGCCCCCCCGCTGCCCCCCTCCTACCCTGAGGAACACGGCCATGCTGTGGCAGCGCCCCCCCGCTCCGTTTGGGACGGGCACAGTTTGGCTCAGGGTGGGCTCACGGCCCCCCAGGAACAGCGCCCCGCCGCCCCCCCGGCGCCTTCAAGCCCATCCAGGGTCAGCTCCACTGCGAAGCCTTTGTGGGGGGGGGACACATACAGTGTTGGGGTGCGGTGCCCCCATCGGTGTCCCCCCCCCCCCCCCCCCATCACTCACCGATGGGTCCGGGGATGTGGCGGCCCGAAGCGTTGAGGCAGAAGCTGACGTTGATGCTGGGGGGGGGTCGGGGGGGGGGGTCAGGGGGGGGGACACACACCAGGAGCTCCCATGGGACCCCCCCTCCCCTTCCCCACATCGTCCTCTGTGCGTTGGTGGCCCCCCCAGAGCGCCCACCCCACCCCCAGGGACCCCCATACAAACACAGCCCGTTCCCAGAGCCCCTCACCCCATACCCGAGGACCCCAACCCCACACTCATGGACCCCCATATGTACACATCCTATACCCAAAGACCCCCACGTCACACCCAGGGACCCCCATACGAACCGACCCCATAGCCAGGGACCCCCACCCCATCCCCAGGGACCCCCACATGAACCCACCCCATACCCAAAGACCCCCACCTCACACCTTAGGACCCCCCCCCACCATTCCCTGCCCTTTTGTGGTCCCCCCCCCCCACCCATTCCTCCCTGATGTCCCCATTGGTGCCCCCCGGTGCCCCAAATGCCCCCCACCCCACTGCCCCCTGGATGTCCCCAGGCCCCCCAAGCCCCCCATGCCCCCCATTGTCCCCCAGTGTCCCCCATTGCCCCCCAAATGCCCCCCACCCCGCTGTCCCCAGGGTGTCCCCAAACCCCCCATGGCCCCCCAGTGTCCCCCTTCATCACCCAAATACCCCCCACCCCGCTGTCCCCTGGGCGTCCCCATACCCCCCATGCCCCCCATACCCCCCATTGCCCCCCAGTGTCCCCCACTGCCCCCCCAAATACCCCCCACCCCACTGTCCCCTGGGCATCCCCATGCCACCCATTGCCCCCCAGTGCCACCCAAACAACCCCCACCCCACTGCCCCCGGGATGTCCCCAAGCCCCCCAAGCCCCCCCTACCCCCCATGCCCCCATACCCCCCATACCCCCTATTGCCCCCCATACCCCCCATACCCCCATGCCCCCTATTGCCCCCCATACCCCCCATGCCCCCCATGCCCCCCATACCCCCCATTGCCCCCCATACCCCTCATGCCCCCCATACCCCCCAAGCCCCCCATTGCCCCCCACCATGGCACGTGGACGTCGGTGCCCTCCAGGACGCAGCCGCGCTCTTCGGGGTTGAACATTGTGGGCACGACGGTGAGCGAAGCGCTGGCATGGACTATGGGGCGCCCCCTGGGGACAGCGGGTCAGGGACGGCCGGGGGGGCACCCAGGGGGGCACCCCCCCCTTTATCCCCCCCCAGGGTGAGGGCACCCACCTGTACACCACGGCCGCGTCCACCCCGAAGGCGCCCACCAGGAGGTCTGTGGGGAGGGGGTGAGGGGGGGTCAGCATCGGGGGGTGGTGACGCTGCTGTGGGGTGGGTGTCCCTATCTATGGGGTGGTGGGGTGGGTGTCCATGGCCATGGGGTGGCACTGCTATGGGGTGGGTGTCCATGGCCATGGGGTGGCAATGCTATGGGGTGGGTGTTCCTATCTATGGGGTGGTGGGGTGGGTGTCCATGGCCATGGGGTGGTGCTGCCATAAGGTGGTGGATGTTCCCATCTATGGGGTGGCACTGCTTGGGGTGGGTCTCCATGGACATGGGGTGGCACTACTATGGGGTGGGTGTCCCCATCTATGGGGTGGTAGGGTGGGTGTCCCCATCCATAGGGTCGCACTGCCATAGGTTGGGCATCCCCATCCATAGGGTGGCACTGCTATGGGGTGGGTGTCCATGGCCATAGGGTGGCACTGCCATAAGGTGGGTGTCCCCATCTATGGGGTGGTGGGGTGGGTGTCCCTATCCATGGGGTGGCACTGCTATGGGGTGGCACCAATGGGGCCGGGCGCCCCCTAAGATCTATGGGGCGCATGGAGCTGGCCGGCCCCACTCCTAAGGGTGACACCCATGGGGTGACACCGCAGCGCCCCACATCTCACCGGGGTATCCGTTGCCATCCAGGTCGGTGTCCCCACGTAGGGCGGCCCCAAAGAAGTCGGGGTTCCGGCCGGGCTCCCATTGCCCCCTCAGCACCTGGGCAGGGTGGGGGTGCAGCCCGGCCCCCCTCCCGCTGTAGATGTACACCAAACCCCGGCGGTCCTCGGCCCCCAGCGGGGCCCCCACAGCCACATCTGGACCCCCCCACCGCCGTCAGTGGGGCTGTAGGGTGGGGGGGGGGGTCCCACATCCCCTCTGTGCCACCCAATCCCTGAGCATCCCATGCGTCCCCCCCTATAGCCCATGAACCCCCCCATAGCACCCTATAGCCCTGTGCCCCCCCCAATAACCCACATACCCCCTGCAGCCCCCCCATAGCACCCTATAGCCCTGTGCCCCCCCCCCCCCATAGCTCTGGAACCCCACGACCCCCCCCCAATGGCACCCAATGGCACAGTCACCTCCCTGCGTCACCCCACCCCTGCAGCCCCCCCATAAGCCCTGTGCCCCCCATGCCCCCCCCATACCCTCAGCACCCCTTTACACCCCCCAGCCCCCCCATAACCCGGGCCCCCACTGCCCCCCGTACCCCCCATTGCCTTATACCACCCACACCCCCCATTACCAGTGCCCCCCACCCCTAAAGCACCCCCAGTGCCCCCATCACCACATACCATGGGTACCCCCCAACCCCATCCCCTATAACCCCCATCCTCCCCCATACCCCCCATCCCCCATATATACCCCCCTGATCCCCCCCCACCCCCCATATACACCCCTTTCTGACCCCCCCCCCCACCCCCCACCCCCCATATATACCTCCTGACCCCCCCATCCCCCCCACACCCCCCATATATACCCCTGACCCCCCCACACCCCCCATCCCCCATATATATACAGACCCCCTGACCCCCCCATACACCCTCCCGACCCCCCCACACCCCCCACATATACCCCCCCCGACCCCTCCATCCCCCCATCCCCCCCACACCCCCCACATATACCCCCCCGACCCCCCACACCCCCCCATCCCCCATATATACACACACCCCCCTGACCCCCCCATAAACCCCCCTGCCCCCCCCCACCCCCCCATATATACCCCCCCGACCCCCCATCCCCCCCACACCCCCCACATATACCCCCCCCGACCCCCCCACACCCCCCATATATACCCCCCGCCCCCCCCACACCCCATATATACACACACCCCCCTGCCCCCCCCCACCCCCACATATACTCCCCCCACCCCCCCCCATATATACCCCCCTCCGACCCCCCATCCCCCCCACACCCCTCACCCCCCATATATACCCCCTCCGCCCCCCCCCCCACATACCCCCCCCCACCCACCATTGAACCCATCCAGGTCGAGGTCTCCCAGCGCAGCGATGGCGCTTCCGAAGCGCCCGAACTCCTGGGGTCCGGTGAGGGCCATGGTGGGGGTGGGGGGCATGGAGGGGGGGCCGTGGAGGGGACCCCCCCCCCTGCAGGTAGAGGTACACTCTGCCCACCTCCTGCACCCGCCCGTCCCCCGTGCGCTCCATAAAGAGGGGGGCCCCCACCAGGAGGTCGCTCAGCCTGCGGGGGTCAGCGCTCAGGTTTGGGGTGGGGGGGTTGTGGGGGGGGGTCCCAGCACCCATATAGGGTTGGGAGGTTGGGGGGGGGGGGGGGGAACTCACCCATCGTTGTTCACATCCGTGGCTGCCACCGCGTAGCCGAAGTACGCTGCCATCTGTTAACGGGGGGGGGGGATGGAGGGGACCCCACACAGTGCCCCCCCCACTATGCAGGGGTGTCCCCCCCCCCCCCCCCATCTGCCTGGGGGTGTTCCCACCACGCATGGCCCCCCCGACCCCTATGGGTGCTCCCACTTCACATAGGGGACCCCAAACCCACATGGGTGCCCCCCCACTTTGCACAGCCCGCCCCCCTCCCAGCACTCCCCTCACATTCAGGGATCCTATGGGGGCCCCCGGAGCCCCCCCCCACCCCAATCCCCCCCCCATGGGCACCCCAACCCCCCCCAACCCCCCCCCCCCCAGCACCTCCTTTGCACCCAGGGACCCTATGGGGTCACTGCCCCCCCCAACCCCCCCATGGGTACCCAACCCCCCCCCGATGCCCCCCCCACCCCCACCTGCTCCCCTGAGAAGTTGTACAGCGACTTCATGTTGGTGCCATTGAGGATGGTGACCTGGGGGGGGGGGGGGGACACAGATGGGGGTCACTGAGACACAGCGAACCCCACAGCATCCCCCCCCCCCGCCCCCCCCAAACCCCCCCAGCCTTACGTAGCCATAGGTGAGGTTCCCTTTGGGGACACCGGCCACAAAGTCTGCAAGGGACAAAGCGCCCCCATGAGCCCACATCACCTCCATGGTGGGGGGGGGGGACACACTGTGCCGCCCCCCCCCATCCCAATGGGGCACAGCACCCACCTTGCGTCGCGTCCCCACTGAACTCTCCAACCGCCACCGAATAGCCTATTGGGCAGAAGGTGTCACCGGGGTCCCCACCCCTCGTGTCCCCCCCCCACACATCCCCACGTCCCTTCCCATCTCTCATGTCCCCCCATGTCCATCTGTCCCCATGTGTCCCCATGTCCATCTGTCCCCATGTCCCTCTGTGTCCCCATGTCCCATCCCCATCTCTGATGTCCCCCATGTCCCCCCATGTCCATCTGTCCCCATCTGTCCCCATGTCCATCTGTCCCCATGTCCCCCATGTCCCCCCATGTCCATCTGTCCTCATGTCCCTATGTGTCCCCCCATGTCCATCTGTCCCCATGTGTCCCCATGTCCCCATGTCCCATCCCCATCTCTCATGTCCCCCCCATGTCCATCTGTCCCCACGTCCCTATGTGTCCCCATGTCCCCGTGGCACATCCCCACCTCTGATGTCCCCCATGTCCCCACATCTATCTCATGCCCATCTGTCCCCATGTCCCCTCATGTCCCTCTCCATTTCCCCCGTCCATCTCATGTCCGTCTGTCCCCACACCCTTGTCCCCATGTCCCTATGTGTCCCCATGACCCCACTCCCATCTCCATTGTCCCCACGTCCATCTCACGTCCATCTGTCCGCTTATCTTTGTCCCCACATCCCTCTGTGTCCCCATGTCCCCATGGCACACCCCCACCTCTGATGTCCCTATGTGTCCCCCCATGTCCATCTGTCCCCATGTCCATCTGTCCCCATGTCCCCATGTCCATCTCATGTCCATCTGTCCCCATGTCCCCATACAGATCTCCATCTCTGACGTCCCCCATGTCCCCATGTCCACCTCATGTCCATCTGTCCCCTTATCTGTGTCCCCATGTCCCCACATCTCCCTTGTCCCCATGTCCCCCTGCACATCCCCATCTCTCATGTCCCCCACGTCCCCATGTCCACCTCGTGTCTGTCTGTCCCCATGTCCCCATATCACTGTGTCCATCTCATCTCCATCTGCCCCACACCTTTGTCCCCATGTCCCCATACAGATCCCTGTCTCTGATGTCCGCACATGTCCCCATGTCCATCTGTCCTCATGTCCCCATGTCCACCTCATGTCCATCTGTCCCCATGTCCATTTGTCCTCTCCATGCCCACCTCATGTCCGTCTGTCCCCATGTCCCCATACAGATCCCCGTCTCTGGTGTCCCCACATGTCCCCATGTCCGTCTGTCCCCATGTCCCCATACAGATCCCCATCTCTGACGTCTCCCATGTCCCCATGTCCGTCTGTCCCCATGTCCCCATGTCCATCTGTCCCCATGTCCCTTTGTCCCCATGTCTCCGTGTCCACCTCATGTCCGTCTGTCCCCATGTCCATCTGTCCCTATGTCCCCATACAGATCCCCATCTCTGACATCTCCCATGTCCCCATGTCCATCTGTCCCCATGTCCCCATGTCCACCTCATGTCCATCTGTCCCCATGTCCATCTGTCCCCTCCATGCCCACCTCATGTCCACCTGTCCCCATGTCCCCATGTCCATCTCATGTCCGTCTGTCCCCATGTCCCCATACAGATCTCCATCTCTGACGTCCCCCATGTCCCCATGTCCCCATGTCCCTTTGTCCCCATGTCCCCATGTCCCCCCATGTCCATCTGTCCCCATGTCCACCTCATGTCCGTCTGTCCCCATGTCCCCATACAGATCCCCATCTCTGACATCCCCACGTGTCCCCAACCCCCCCCCACCCCCCACCCCCCACCCCATACCCCCCCGCCCCCCCATCCCCACAGACCCATATAACTGTCATCGTAGGTGGCGGCCGCCTGGCGCGTCTGCAGCTGCCCGGCCACGTCGTGGATGAAGTACTCGGGGTAGTTGGAGGCAGCGATCTGCTCCTGCGTCGCCGACATCACCTGCCCTGGGGGGGGGGGCACCTCAGCACCCACGGGTGGGGGGCGGGGGGGGGGTATGTGGGGGTCACGGGGGCATTAAGGGGCACATAAGGGGCTCCGGAGGGGTTTGGAGGGGGTTCGGATGGGGCGTTTAGGGGCAGCTGGGGGTGTTTGGGGGGGTGTTTGGGGGGCTGGGGGGTGTTTAGGTGCTTGGGGGGTGTTTGGGGGTTTCGGGGGGGTCTCACCTTGCCAGAAGTAACTGCCGGGGCCCCCAGGAGCACACGTCCCGTCTGCAGAGACACAGCGCTCAGCCCGAGGACCTCCCAGTGCCCCCCCGCCATACACCCCCCCACCCCACATACACCCCTACACCGCCCCGTACCCCCCCATCTCCCCAATACACCCCCATTTACCCCATCACGCTCCGCCCCCCCATCCCACCCCCCAGCCCTGGGGCTCCAGGCCCCCCCATCCCCACAATACCCCCCCATGTCCCCTTATCCCCCCCCCCACCCCCCACGCCCCCTATGCCCCCACCTGGGTGAACTCCGCACTGAACCCCCCCTGGCAGTAACCCTGCCCAGCTTCAGAGTTCAGGTCTGTGGGGAGAGAAATGGGGGGGGGGGGGGGATGCAGGGGGGGGTTGGGGTCCCGTGGGTGCTTGGCCAGGGGGGGCCACCCCTCCGGGTGTGGGGCTGCCCGGGGTCCCATGGGTGCCACCCCTCCACCCCAATGTCAGTCATAGGGGATGCTTTGGGGGGGTCCCACAGTGAGGGGTCACCCCAGGGTTGGGGGGGGGGGATTCTGGGGATGCTCGGGGGGTTGATGTGGGTGTCACCCCCTGATGTCAGGCTTGGTGTGGAGGGAGGGGTCCCATGGGTGGGCAGGGGGTCCCATTGGGGGGGGTCCATTGGGGGGGTCCCATGGAGGGGGGCTCAGTCCATTGGGAGGGGGTCCTATGGGGGGAGAGGTCCCATGGGGAGAGAGGTCCCACGGAGGGGGGGGTCGGTCCATTGGGAGGGGGTCCTATGAGGGGGGGGTCATATGGGGGGGGTAGGTCCATTTGGGGGGTTCCCATGGAGGAGGGGGGGGGTCCCATAGAGGGGAGGTCCCATGGACGGGGGGGGGTCCCATGGAGGGGGGGGGCACCATGGGGGGGTTCCTATGGACGGGGGGGGGGGTCCCATGGAGGGGGGGGGGTCCTATGGGTGGGGGGGCTCCATGGGGGGGGGGTCCATGGGGGGGGTCCCACCTGAGCGGCACGGCGCGTACTCAACGAACTTGGAGAAGTTGCCAATGGAGAGGAAGCAGGTGCCCACCGGGTCCCGCCCCCCCTCGTCCTTAATGGGGCGCCAGCTGTACAGGGGGGCGCAGGCCTGGGGGGGGGGCACAGGTAAGCGTGGGGCACGAGGAGGGCTCTGCATATATAAGCACACAGCCCCCCCCTATCCCCCCCCCCCCCATCCCATACCAGGATGGACGCGTTGTGCGCCCTCACGGTGGCCCCGAACCACTGCAGGGATTTGTACTCCATGGGGTCGGGGTTCTCCGTGCCGTTGCCCCCAAAGTCATTGGGGTGGCTGCGGGTCCCTGCAGGGGGAGAGGGAGCACACATAGAAGGGTCAGCCCCCCCCCCCCCCCCCCCACCAGCACCCATAGGACCCCAAACTCAGCTGCACACCTCAACCCCCCCCCCCTTCCCGAAGTGCCCATGGGTTTATGGTTAACCAAGCGGGCACCGCTCAGCCATGGGGCCAAGGCCACCGCAGGGGGGGACAACGTGGGGGGCACAAAGCCGTGGGGGGGGGCAGAGGGGTGCTGGGATCCGTGGCTCTGCCCCCCTGGCCCCGTGCCTGCAGCCCCCGGCTGTGCCCGCCCCCATACCTGGCTGCGCCCTGTCCCTATACCCTGCCCCTATTTCCTGTCCCTATATCCTGTCCCTGTGCCACCCCCAGAGCTGACCACATCCTGGCCCCACACTCAGTGTGTTCTGACCCCAAATGCAGCCACGCTCTGTGCTCCGTCCCCCGTCCCCATTCCATCCCCACCCCATGGCTTCGTCCCATCCCTGTCCCCATTGCCAACCCCACAGCCCTGTGCTCAGCCATCCCCATCCCTGTCCCCACATCCTCTCCCTGTGCTTTGTTCCCTCCCGACCCCATGGCTTCGTCCCATTCTTGTCCCCATCTCCATCCCTATTGCCGACCCCATATCCTCGTCCCCATCCCCGTCCCCGTCCATATATTTGTCCCCATTGCTGCCCCCACCCTCATGCCCATCCCATCCCATCCCATCCCATCCCCATCCCCATTGCCATCCCACCCTCACCCCAATCCCATCCCAACCCCAACCCCATCCCCACCCCACTCCCACCCCAATTCCATCCCATCCCATCCCCGTCCCATCCCCATTGCCATCCCAATCCTATCCCATCCCACCCCCACCCCACTCCCACCCCATCCCCATCCCTTACCGATGTGGTCGAAGTCAATGGGGGTGCAGTCGGTGCTGGGGGGCCACGGGCAGTGATAGACGGCCCCCCCTTGGGTGACGTTGGGTTGGCTCGTGTTGGCTTTGGGGGCCCCCACCAGAATGCTGACACTGCGGGGGGGGCGATGGGGACACACTCAGGGAGGGTCACCCCATAGGAATGTGGGGACGCAGCGGGACCCGGGGGTGTCCCGTTGGGGGGGGGGGGTCGCGTTGGAGCCTCTGAGTCACCAAAACCACTGATGGTGGGGGGGGGGGGGGGGGGGCGGGACACGTGGGGGGGGGGGGGGCACGGGGGGGGTGGGACCCACAAAGACGGGAAATGGGGACCAATGGGGACCCCCAGCGCTGCGGGTGGGATGGGGGGGAGGGGTCCCCAGGAGCCCCCCGGAGGGGCGGCACCGCGAGGGTCCCATCACCGCCATTGCGGCTGGGGGGGGTGGGGGGGGGGGGGTCCGGCCGAGCTCCTTCACCGCCCCCCCCCCCTCCCCGCGGCCGTTCCGGGCTCCGGTTACAGGAAGCGCTCCGGGACCCCCGGCGGGGGGTGGGGGTGCGCCTCGGTGGGGCCGCCGGGGGTCCGGGACGGGGCTGAGCGCCCCCCGCCCTCCTTCCCCGCCGGGCCGTTTCCGTTTCCCGGCTCCCGCTCCGCAGCCGTTCCCGTTACTCCTTCCCGGTTCCCCATCCCGTCCCGCTCCCCTCTTCCCGTCCCGTTCCCCGCCCCGGGGCCGCTCCCCATCCCTCCGGGGCCGCTCCCTCCGCCCCCGTTCCCCGTCCCGCTCTCCCCGTCCCGTTTCCCCCCGCTCCGCTCCGCTCCGCTCCCGCCGTCCGCCCCGTCGGGCGGTGCCGGTGCCGCCCCATTGCCGGTACCTGGGAGGTCGGGGCAGGTAAAAATCCAAGGCGAAACCGAAAAGGGACCCGGGGGACCCCCGGAAGGCGAAGGGCCGCGACGTCTCCAGGTTGAAAGCGGCGACGGACGGCAGCAGCACCGGGAGCAGCACCGGGAGCAGCGCACGGGAACCCAACCGGCAGCTCCGGGGCCGTCGCGGCGGGGCCGGGGGGGTCATGGCGGAGCGGGGCTGCCCGGCTCAGCGCTGCCGCCCGCTTCGGAGTCCCCTCGGAAAGTGCCCGGGGGGGTCCGGGCCGCCCCCGCCCCGCCCCGTCGTGACTCACCGGGGAGGAGCCACGGCCCCAACGCACCGGGACCGGCACCGGAGCGGCTGCGGAGGGGGGACGGACGGACGGACGGACGGACGGGGACAGCGGGATGGATTGGGGACATCGGGAGAGGGGACAGCCCGGGGGGGGGAGGGGGGCAGGAATCCCCCAGGGGGACTCTCGGGGACAGCGGGACGCCCCGACGGGACAACGGGATTCCCCGGGGGGGGGAGGGGGGGAGGACAGCGGGAGGAGGGATACGGCATCGGGACAGCCCGGAGGGGGGCTGATAAAGGGCACGGGGACATCGGGCAATGGGACAGCCCGGGGGACAGCGGGGGAACTCAGGGGGGTGGGGACATCACTGGGATGGGGACATTGGGATGGGGACATCATTGGGATGGGGACACTCAATGGGGGGATGGGGACATTGGGATGAGGATATGGGGCACTGAGAATGGGGATATCTCAGTGGGATGGGGACATTGGGATGGGGACACTCAGTGGGAGGGTGGGGACATCACTGGGATGGGGACATTGGGATGGGGGCTCTCAATGGGGGGATGGGGACATTGGGATGGGGATATGGGATGGGGATATGGAGTACTGAGAATGGGGATATCCCAGTGGGATGGGGACATTGGGAACTGGGGAGCAAAGGGGTGGGGACACTGAGGCAGTGGGGAATGGGGGTGCGTGGGGGGGATGTGGGGATGTGGGATATGGGTCATGGGGACACGGGGACGTGGGGATGTGGGGACACAGGGATATGGGATATGGGGATATGGGAACATGGGGATGTGGGATATGGGGATGTGGGAACATGGGGATGTGGGATATGGGGATGTGGGGACATGGGGATATATGGGGATATGGGGACATGGGGATATGGGACACTGGTGGGGGCAGGGGATGGGGCAGGAGGGTGAGAGCCCAGGGGACACAATGTGGGGACAGCGAGGGGACAAAAGGGGCACTGTGGCCTGGGGACAGCGGGGGGGGGGTGGATCCACGTGGGGTGGGGGGGGGCACAGGACACGGAGCAGCCGTGAGTGGGACAGTGAGGGGACACAGCGGGGGGGAGGGGGGACCACCGCGCCGGGGGGACCGGAGCCGCTTCCGGGAAGGAAATGGTGCGAATGGAGCCGGAGCCGTTCCCATAGCGCTGCGCTGGGGGGGCTGGGAACCCCCCCGGACCTCCCCCCAATAAGGGACAGTGCCCCAATGCAGGGCCGGTGTGCGACGGTGTGCAACGGTGTGCGAGGCGAGCGCCCACGGGTGCCGTTATCCCTGCGTGCAAAGGGCGCACGTGTGGGGGCTCGTGCTTGGCGAGTGTGCAAATGCACCTCTGTGCGTGTTGTGAGTGTGCAAATACACCCCAAGGTGTGAGTGTGCAAATACACCCCAAGGTGTGAGTGTGCAAACGCCCGCCCGCCTCCCTCCCACGTGCGTGTGCAAATCCGCACGTTTCACCACCGGCGGCTGCGATGTTTGCACGTTTCTCCCCCTCCGCTCGTGCAAGAGGTGCCCCCCCCGCAGGGCCCCGTGTGAGGGGGGTGCCCGGGCGTGCGAGGGGCCGCGGTGGGAGGGGGGCTGTGAGGGGGGGGCCGGGGGGGGGTCGGGGCCTCGCACGGCTGCTGCGGGGCCGCCGCATTCCTGCGCCGCTGATGCAATGGCGGCCGGCACAGCTGGGCTGGGGGTCCAGGGATGTGGGGTCCGGGGGGGGGGGGGACGACACGTGGGGGTGTCCCTTTGTCCCCCGAGGTGTGGATGGGATGGGGGTCCCCCGCCCTGCGCAGTGCGTGGGGCTGCTCGCAACGCTGCCCCCCCCCCCTCACACACACACCTTTGGGTGCTGAGCGGGGGGGTTTGCACACGAGGGTGGGCGCGGGGGGGGGTTGGGGGGGTTGGGGGTACCCACATGGGCACAGTGCCTGTGGGGACAATGGGGACATTTCCGTGGTTGGGGACAGGGAAGTGACGGCGGGTGCTGAACAATGCGCTGGCGCCGGAGCCCTTCCTGCCCTTGCACACCCGGCCCCATTGTCGGCCCCATTGCCCCTCGTGCACACGCGTGTGTGCCCGGGCACCGCCACGCACTGCACTCTGTTTGCTCTCTCATGCCTCAGTTCCCCCCCCCCCCCCCCGTTCTGTCCCCATGGGGGATCCTGGGCCTGGTGCCCCCCCCGGCCCCCATAGCGTCCCCCCCCCCCTGCACCCCCAGCCCCATTTCTGCTCCCCATTCCCAGGACACCCCCACAGCCCCCTTCGGTCTCCACGGTCCCATCTTGGGGTCCCCCCATGGGTGCCATTCCCCGGGTGCTCCCCACCCCATCCCGCAGACACCCCACGGCCGCCATCCTTGTGGGACCCCATCCCTCCACCCACCCCCCATTCTCAAAACATCCCTACACCCCTCCTTTTGGTGGGGGGGGGGGGGGCACCCAGCGGCCTCCCATCCCCCCCTACCCCATCCCCAGGACCCCTCGTAGCCCCCCCGCCTCCACAGCCCTCATAGACACCCCATGGATACCACCCCCATCCCCCATCCCCCCAAAGGGCACCCCGTGGCCCCCCCATCTGTGCCCGGGACCCCCCCAGCCCCACCCAGGGATGCCGGGGTCAGGGTGCGGGTGCCCCTGGCTAAGTATGGCCAGGGCGTCCCTGAGTCACTGCAGGGCCGGGGGGGGGGGGCTGCGGGGGGCCCCAAGCCTGACTCACCGCCGCCGCCAGCCCCTATATAGCCTGGGCCTGCAGCAGGGCCACGTCACCCCCTGCCCCCCTCCCTCTGCTGGGGCACAGCAGCGTTTGGGGGGGCCGGGATGGGAAAGCCACATGGGTGGCCGAGGGGGAACATCCGTACGGGGAGCACAGGGTGACGCGGGGGCACCCCAGGGTTGGGAGAGGGGGGTTGGGGGGGAGGGGGCAGGGCTCGGTGACCCCGGGGGCACACGCGTGTGCAGGGGGTCGGTGCCGCCGTGCAGGGGGTGCAGGGAATGGAGCCGTCCCAGGGCTGGCGCAGAGCCCGGTGCTGTGCAGCGCAGCCCCACGCGCCGACTGCTTCCCAAAAAAGCACCGGAGCTGCAGGCGTTGGGGAGAGCACAGGGCCGGGAAGGGGGGGCGGCTGGGGGGGGGACAGGGACAGGCAGGGACACGGGAATGTGTGGGGAGAGGGGTAGGGATGTGGGTAGAAACACAGGTGGGAGCGTGGGAGTGCTCAGGGACACGGGCATGGCAATGTGGGCCAGGCAGGGGCACGGGGAGGGATGGGAGGGGGGCAATAGGACGTGGGCACGGGGAGGGATGGGAGGGGGCAATAGGACGTGGGCACGGGGAGGGATGGGAGGGGGGCAATAGGATGTGGGCACGGGGAGGGATGAGAGGGGGGCAATAGGACGTGGGCACGGGGAGGGATGGGAGGGGGGCAATAGGATGTGGGCACGGGGAGGGATCAGGAAAGTGCAGGGATGAGGACGTGGCAATGCTCGGGGACACCTGACATGGCCACAGAGCAGAGGTGGCACTGCAGGGACTGACACACGCGGGTACCCGGAGGCCCCACTGGGACAGGAACACACACACAGTGTGCAAACACCACCCCTGCGCCGGCACACACACACACACACACACACACAGACACACACACACACACACACACAGCTGCACGCTGCCAGCTGTGCCCTCATGCCCCCCCCCTCCCCCAACACTCCGCCCCATTTGGGGCCCCTTGGGGACGTGCCAGCCCTCCCCACTGCCAGCCCTCCCAGCTCGGACCCACTGCAGCCCACTGACCTTGTGCAAAACCCCACAACCCCCCTTGTGCAAAACCCCCACAAGGGCTGTGATAAAACCAACCCTGAGCGTGGGGCATGGAGAGGGCACGAGCTTCAGCTTCAGCACCGTGAGGTGACACAGACACTGAGCAGCCCTCCTCACCCAGCCCCGCTGCTTTGGGTCATTTGTTGTTTTTCCACCCAATTTCCTGCTTTAATGAGCCCGGAGGTGTTGCAGCGGTGGCACAGCTCAGGCCAAGCCGTGCCCGTGGAGCTGTGAGCTTCGGGACAGGGAAAACCCTCTCCCTGAGTGCTGCTTTGTCCCCAAATGTCCCCCCATGTGAGGCTGTGGGCAGCAGGAGGGGGACAGGTAGAGCTGCTGAGCCAGCCTGGTGCTGGGATCTCCTCACAGCCCATCTGAGCTGCGGGAGACGAAAGCCAAAGTGCAAAAACTCCCCCAGAAGCTGCAGAGGGAGCAATTCCTGCAGGGAATCCCCCGGGGCTGAGCCTCACACCCCCCCCGAGAGCCGAGCAGACACTCTGCAAACACAGAGCCCCGTGGGATGCATCTCACACCCAGCGACTTCAAAGCGCTCCCAGCCCTTCGGTGAGGGCAGACAGAGCTGTGCTTTATGGCCGGGGCCTCTTTTGCTGCCATTTGCCTGCAACTGCCAGACATGGGCTATGTGCTGCCCTCCTCCCCTTCCTGCCTCTTTCAGGAGCAGTTTGATGGGAAATTGGTGTTTTATTTTTCCCCCAGCAGATCCCATCCGCCTTCGCTGGGCCGGATGGCGACGCCGAGCGGTGAATCACAGCGGGGAGATGGGTGTGAGTTAAGGCAAGGGGAATGTTTAATGGGTGTCGTGCAGACGAGCTCACACTGCACTGCCAGCGTGGCCAGGTACTCACTGCTCACATCTCCAGGGCCACCTTGGGGTGGGGGGCTCAGCTGACGTCCCCTCGGTGCAGGCTGGGTGCCTCCCTTGGTCCAGGTGCTTGTGGCACACATGGTGTTTCATCGCCCCGAGGAAGAAGAAGAGAACAGGGAGAAATGGTTGAAGTGGTTGAAGTCCCCGGGGTTAGGGTTAGAGTTATTGGGGTTGGGGATAGCAAGGCGACTCCAAACAGGCAGAAAGTCACCCTAAAATAGAGTGCAGAAATGCCACCACGCTCTCTCCAAAGCCCAGAGGGCTCTGTCTGCTCTACACAGGTGGTCACAAAGCACGGAGGATGATGAGGGTGGCAGAGATCTGTGTTTCCAAGCCCGGTGTGGCAGCCCAGTCCCTAATTCCTCCATGCACTGGGAAAAACATCCGGCCTCAGTGCAGGAAACCCCCCCCCCCCCGCATGCATCCCAGCAGCTCCCTCCTGCCCTCAGCCCACAGCTGTCAGCTAGCAGCACCCTGCAAACGGCTTTTCACACCCTGGAGTGACCCAGATGGGAGCTGCAGAGCCTCTGCCTGCGTGCTGGAAGCAGGCAGTGATGCTCACTGCCCAAAACCCAGCCCGTTCCTCCCTACCTCCTCATGCCCTCCTTGGCTGTGGCCCAGGCAAAAGGAAAATCCGACGCTCCGACGGCTCTGCCAGAAGCAGCAGAAGAGGTGGCTGAGGAGCAGAGGCTCTGCTGAGAGGTGCAAAGGGAACTCTCCCTGCACGTGCAGGAGGAAACCGGCGCTGATCCGATGCTGGATGGGCAACTGCTGCTTTGCTGCGGGGTGTCAAAGCAGAAAGCGAAGTCACTGCATGCTGCTGCCTCCCCCAGCCCCACAGCTGCACAGCTCCACCGAGGCCACGGTGCGGGGAACAGCCCGGGGGCAGTTCTGGGGTCTGCTGGGGGGGGTGGCTGACAAGCAAGCACCCACACATGGGATTCAGAGCACCCCGGGGCACCCCGTGGAGCTTTTTGGGACCCTGCTGCGTGTTGAGGGCTGCAGTTCCCCCAGCATCGCT
Source organism: Gallus gallus (assembly GCF_016699485.2). Classification (NCBI taxonomy): domain Eukaryota; kingdom Metazoa; phylum Chordata; class Aves; order Galliformes; family Phasianidae; genus Gallus; species Gallus gallus. The sequence continues at coordinate 721,188 of NC_052565.1, read as the reverse complement.
CCTCTGAGCACACGGTGAGGATCCACAACTGCTTTCAACGGGGCAAAATAGGTGGAAAAAGGCGGGGGGGTGAGGGGGGGGGGGAACGCCTGTCATTTACCATTCATTTCCCTGACAAAAATAACCCCTTCCTCCAACCTACCCTGCTGGATCCACCCTCTGAGCAAAACTCTCTGCAAGTGTTGCAACGCCGTTATTGGCACGGTTCAAAGCACACATGAAACTGCTCTGCAAAACCACAGGGGAGAGATGTCAAGCAAATCCGAAGCAGTCAGATGCTTTTAAACAAGCGAGGCACAAAGCCGGAGAAATTCCTCTTTAACCCTTGAGGAGCAGGGAGGGATTGGGCCGGATTTCCACCTGTGGGGCAGCACTGTGAGGTGGGAGCACGGGGTGAGGTTCTGCTCTGCGGCGCGGGTTGGCAGCACAGGCAGCGGGGATCAGGGAAAGCTATGGAGGAAAAGAGGAGATAAAGTCAGCAGGGAGGCCTGATTCTCCCCGTGGGGGTGTTTATCAGAGGGTTAACCCCCCCCATAAACTCGAAAAAGGGGTTTCGTGTGGTTCTCTGGGGAAAAAAATATGGGAGCTCAGGCATAGGTAGGTTAAATCCTGGTGAGGAGACGGGAGGAAGGAGCTCCTCCTGCTCAGTGATGAGGTTTCAGACTCTGGATAGGAGATTGAGAGAGGAAAAGAGTCTCCCAGATGGGCCGAGCCCAGGATGTGCAGATTCTGCCAGATGTACATTAAAAGGAGTTATTAGCTGTATAAAAACTGCTCTGCAGCTGCAATTCTGGCACCGGCGAGGGAGGAATTAATTGCAACACCAGATCACTCCTCCTCTGCCCAGCCAGGAGGGACGGGCGCGACCCCGCCTGCCTGCTCCCCCCCCGCCAAACGGGGAAGGATAAATATCTGACCTCTCTGTGAACTGCTGCAAAAAGCAGGATTTCCCCCCAAACTGAGCCTCGCGGGGTCCCCACGACTGCCTTTGGTGCGATTGTCCTGGCTGGCTTGGGTTAACGTGTGCTGGGGGTGGGTGGGAGCCCGGCCAGGGAAGGCAGTGTGTGACACACACGTTCCCATTTCCACGTGTCCCGCCCCAAATCCGGTGCCTCCTCCGAGCTCTCCTCACCTTCTGGCAGGGCTGGGGCTCTGTGGGGTCCCCCCAGCCCAGAAACATCCTGTGTGAAGGAAGAAAAGAGGGGGGGAGAAATTAGGGAGGATTGGGGGGGACACCCAGAGCTGTGCGTGGGCTGGGTGGTGTCACAGGGGACATGGTGACACATCTTCTGGAGGATCGTGCAGGGTGGGGGTTAGTGAGGCTTCCTTCGTTCCCCACCCCACCCCCCCCCCCGCTCCCGGGTGGGGAAACCCATGGCCTGACTGCCCTGGTGATGCAGACTGAGTATGCGGTGTCCAAATTGTGTAAGAGGAACTAAAATAGAACCCTGAGCCCAAAATCTGGGCAGCACCCAATGGTACCGGGCTGCAAATGCTTCCTTTGGTCCGGGGTGGGGGGCTTGAAGGGGTGATCTGGTGCACCGAGGGGGTGGGCAGCAGACCCTACAATGTCAGGGGAAGGGGCGTGAGTGGGAGCTGGGGGAGTTTGGGGTTACCTGGAGCCATTTTGGCCATGCTGGATGGTTCTGGACGTCTTCTTTGGTGCTGTTCCCATCTCAGATAAGGAGATGGGCTGGGGGGGGTAGTGGGGCACCAGCGACCCAGGCACACACTGCTGGGGAACTGGGTACAATCAGGGCAGGGGGGTTATGGAGACACCTGGGGACACAGGGATGCAATGGGGAGCAGAGCTGGAACGCAGGCTGGCCATGGGGATGTACTGTGGGGGGGTATGGAGACACGGACAGGCCCCAAAATGCAACTGCTGCCCCCCCTCCCCTACAGATTGTGCCACAAGCAGGAGGCTGCACGGAACATGCTGAGAGCACAGCCAAGCAGTGCAGGCGACAAGCAACATGGCGGACCCACGACACGCTCACACCAGGGGATCCTCTTTGTCCCCATCCTTCAACACTCATCCTGGCGGAACCCCCTTCCCCAACCCACCATGGTCCCCATTTTGCTGCTGTCCCCTATGAGCAACGCCAAGCGCTTCCCCACCCCAAGTGACAGGACACCATGCACACTCACAAGCCACATATTTCCAAAGCATTTTAAAACCCATTGCTACAACAGTTCCCCGCAGCAGATACCGAGCACTTGCTGCCCATGCTTGCACCGTGGTTCCCCTGGTCCTAGCAGGGAGGTGGTCACCACCTTGGCTGCGCCACCACCTTCCTTGATCTGTTCTGCTCCTGCTTGTCTGGCCCCTTTGCAAGGTGTCCTGTTGTCACCGCCGCTGCAGCAGGACCCACACCTTGCCTCCAGTTTGGGGGTGCCACCAGAGCAGAGCTGGGGGGGAGGGAGAGCAAGACAAGGGGGTCAGAGTGGGCAGCACCTTGTGGAGGGCACCCTCTGCCCCACACGCTCCTACCTGTCTCCTTCGAGGGGCAGGTCACTGACAGTGGTGTTGAGGATAAATGGTGCAGCTTCCTCCAGCTCATCGACCTCTGCAAAGGGTAATGAGACAGGGCTGTGCCAGCCTCGGGGGTCACGGCGGGGGGAGGGGGCATCACTTGGCACCCTGAGGTCACTCACCTGCCTCCCAGTCCTCTTGGCATGGGGGGGCCTGCCAGGCCACGGGGACCTTGGGCTGCTTTGCCTGGTCACCGGTGCACAAGGACAGCTCTGTGGGCACAGACGGCACAATAGGGACGTGTGTCCGAGTGAGGGGGTCCGAGCTGCAGCTGGGGACCGGGTGGCCGCGTACCCTGAGAGTTGAAGAGCAGGCGCTGGTCGGGGCAGCAGGCAATGTGTCTCTGCAGCTCGGACCGCGGCATCCTGTGCCTGGCGTTGAAAGGACAGACCTCCAGCGAGCGAGCCACCTGCGGGTTGTTCTAGGGGAGGAGAAGGAGGAGAAGGCGTTGAGTGCGTCAAGGGAGGCCGGGCCTGCATCGCGCCTCACGGCCCCGCGGAGCCCCGGGGCCCCGCTCACCCGCTGGCACTTGACGAGGTGGTAGGGCAGCCGGGACACCCGGATCTGGTGCGCCTTGTCGTAGGGACACTGGACGAGCGCCTCGGGGTCCATCTTGGCCTCCGCGTCTGGCTCCAGCGGCCTCCTACCGGCCGCCAAGCCCCGCGCTTCCACCCCCAAACGGCCCCACTCATCGCCATGGCAACGCGGCCTAACTTCCGCCGCAGCCTGCGCCGCTCCACTTCCGCCACCGGGGTCGCCATGGCAACGCGGCCTAACTTCCGCCGCAGCCTGCGCCGCTCTACTTCCGCCGCCGGGGTCGCCATGGCAACGCGGCCTAACTTCCGCCGCGGCGCTGGGGGTCTCCTGAGCGTTGTTTTAGGGCTCTGGCGGGATTATAGGGCTCTGAGTAGTGCTGTGTAGGCGTTGGAGGGTGTTCTGTGAGTCTGCAGGGTGTAATGTGGGCCTGAAGGGCGTTACGTAGCCCTGGGTGGGGTTTTATAGGCTATAGGCTGTGTTATGGGGCCCCGTGTGGTGTAACGTGGGCCCTGTGTAGTGCGATTTGGGCCCTGGAGGGTGTTACGGGGCCCCAGGGGGTGTTATGAGGGTGCTGGAGGGTATTATAGGATCCTGTGTGGTGTTTTATGTGCCATGAGTGTTGGTATATAATCCTGGGCAGCGTTATAGAGCCCTGTATGATGCTATGTGCGTCCTGAGTGGTGCTGTATGTATCCTGCAGGGTGTTGTGTGCACCCTACAGGTAGCTATGTGGGTCCTGGAAGGTGCTGTGTGAGCGCTGCAAGGAGTTATATGGACCTTGAGGGCCAGTATATGGGTCTGTGTGGTGTTATGTGGACCTGAACACCGTCATATGGGCCCTGAATGGTGTTATATGGCTTTGGATTGTGTCATATGAACCTACCAAGGGCTCTGGGTGCTACTGTATCACTGTGAGCAGTGTTACGTGGTCCAGGATGATGACATAGGGCTGCAGCTGGTGTTAAAAGACCATGGCTGATGCCACGTGGCCCTGGCCAGCACTGCATGGCTGTGATCAGTGTCACAGAGCGACGGCCTTCGCTCTGCCTGGGACCAGTGTTACAGGGTTACAGCCAGTGCTACACGTCACCCAGCTGTGGTGGCATCCTACGGTGTCGGCGTCAGACGTCGGCAGCATCACGTGGCCACGGCCACAGCCCAGGAAGTTCAGGAAGGGGAAGTTGGTGCTGGGGGTGCGGGGCAGATCAGGGACGAGGGGACGCAGGGTGGCCCCCCCCGGTACGCTGCCAGCATGTCGCTGCCCTCCGTCTACCAGAACAAGTTTGCTGAGAAGCTGACGATCCTCAATGAGAGAGGCCGGGGTGTCCTCGTCCGCATCTACAACATCAAGAAGGTGTGGGGTGGGGCCGTGAAGAAATGGAGGCTGCTGGGCTGTGGCGGGGGATGTGGGGGGGGTTGTGGGGGCTCTAACTTTAGGATGTCCCTGCAGACCTGCTCTGACCCCAAGACGCGGCCATCCTTCCTCTGTGACAAAGCTATGGAGCCCTCCATCAAGTTCATCAACAAGAAGTTTCCTAACCTGGACGTGCGGAGCAGCACGGTGAGGGGCACTGCTGCCCCATGTGTCCCCAGCCCTGTGTCACACCCCTCCTGGTTGTTCTTTTGTCATGTGTCACTTTCTCGTCATGCCCCCATGTCACCCCGCTTTGTGTCACCCCATTTTGTGTCATCACTGCCTGGCTTCTCCTCCATCCCTGTCCCTGTGTTGTCTCACCACACCCTACCCCGTGTCACCCCGCCCCTCATGTCCCCGCTGTGTCACCCCACCTGGATGTCCCCTTCTATCCCTTGCAGCAACACCTGGGACCAGTGCACAAGGACAAGGGGGACATTGTCCGCGCGCTGGCACCCTATTACTACTCCTTTGTGGATGTCCTGGAATTCAGGGTGAGCTGTGGGGTGCTGGGGGGCAGTGCTGGCATTTCAGACTGGGGGAACAGCAGTGATGTGTTGTCTCCTTGTCGTCTCCCTGTCAGGACCACGTCTATGAGTTGCTGAACACCATTGATGCCAACCAGTGCTTCTTTGACATTGTGAGTGGTACCCAGGGGGTGCCAGGAGGGGCCCCCAGGGGAGTTTGAGGTGCTCGCAGGGTTTATGGGGTGCATCTGAGGGAGTGATCGGTGCAGTCCGTGCCGTGGCCGTATCCTCACAGCTTCCTTGTCCCTAGCATGTCAACTATGACTTCACCAAGAGCTACCTGGACCTGATTGTCACCTATGTGTCCCTCGTCCTGCTGCTGGCCCGCACCGAGGACCGCAGGGTGCTCATTGGCATGTACCACTGTGCTCATGAGATGAGCCACGGTGCCAGGTGGGCTGGCTGTCCCCGTGGGCTGTCCCCCCTTGGGGCTGTCACTGAGGACTGTCTCCAACATGTGTGCCATTATCCCTGCAGTGATTCCAGCTTTGCCCGCCTGGGCCAGATGGTGCTGGAATACGACCACCCCCTTAAGAAGCTGACGGAGGAGTTCGGGCCACACAGCAAGGTGGGCTGGGAGCTCCTCAGGGTCCCGTGTGCCAGCAGGGCCACATCCAGCCCCTGCACCGGGCCCTGACCCATCCTATGATGTCCCCCTGTCCTCCAGGCTGTCACCAGTGCACTGCTGTCCCTCCATTTCCTCTTTGCACGGAGGAACCAGGGCTCCGAGCAGTGGCGCAGTGACCAACTCCTCAGCCTGCTCAGCACTGCTGGCACCATGCTGAGCCCTGCCAGCTCCGACACCGTGAGTGCCACCACTCAGTGGGGACGGTGGTGCCATGGGGTGCCACCTCGGGGTGGGTGCGGGAGGGCAGAGTGGTGACAGCAACACCTGCATCCCCAGATGGCCTGCGAGTACCTTTCCCTGGAGGTGATGGAACGCTGGATCCTGAGTGAGTCCTCGCAGTGCCCACAGATCCCGTGTTCCCGTGGTGTCTGACCGTTCTCTGACATCTGTGCCCAACAGTGGGGTTCCTGGTGTGCCCAGGGGCTCTGGGGGCGTCCCCACAGTGCCTGGAGCTGTGGCGGCTGGCACTGCAGGGCTCACTCTACGTCACCCTCCTCCGTGACGAGGCCCTACAGATCCACAAGGTCACCGAGGAGCTGCTCAGCAGCCTCAAGGGGTAAGTGGTTGCTCCGGTGCCTGGGGCTGGGGTCCCCACTGGGGGCTCTGCTGGGCACCATGGGCTGTCCTGTATGTGGCACTGCTCGGCTGCCTTCCTCTTGCAGCTATGGGAAGCGGGTGGCTGATCTCAAGGAGTGCAAGGAACACGCCGTGGCTCACAGGTTAGGGGGCTCAGGGGGGGGTTGCTGTCTCTCAGGGGGCTGGGGAGGGTCCCACGATATCCCAAAGGTTTGGAAGGACCTGAGGGTCCCAACATGTCCCAGAGAGCTGAGTGTCCCAGGGGATCACTGAGGTCCCAGTCTGTATTGACCCCATACTACAGCTCCCACCTTTGCCATGCGGTGCCTGCAATATCCCTGCTGGGTGAGCGGGGTGGCTGGAGGGGTGTGGGGGGGCTCTGACCCCCACCATGACCCCCCCACAGCGGATCCCTGCACCGGGGCCGGCGGGCGTACCTGCGTGGGGCTGTGCGTGAGCTTGAGGCACTGCTGGAGGATCAGCCTGGGCTGCTGGGACCCAAGGTGAGCACAGGGGGAAGGGGGCAGCGTAGAGGGACAGGTAGAGGGGAACACTGTCGTGGAGATGAGTGGTTACGATGAGGCAGGGGGTGAGTGCCAGAGCTGCGTGGGCACGTTTCGGGTCTGTGTGCAGAGTGCTGTGTGTTGGCAGTGCCCAGAGGCTGTTGGTGCCGGCCCGGTGGCAGCACCACGTGCGCTCTAACCGGGCCTGCTGTGCCCAGGCTCTCTTTGTCTTCATGGCGCTCTCGTTCTGCCGGGACGAGGTGAGCTGGCTGCTGAGGCACGCTGAGCACGTCACCAAAACCAAGACGCCGGAGGACTTTGCTGACAAGTGAGCGTGGGGCTGGGGGGCTGCAGGCAGCAGTGCTGTGCAATGCGGAGCCGTGTCTGTAAACTGTGGGGGGGGTTTGCCCCTGCTCTGACTGGTGGTTTTGGTGGCAGCCATATTGCAGAGATCCTTTTCCTCATGGAGCAGCTGCGGAGCCTGGTGCGGCGGCAGGTCGGCGTGCTGCGGCGCTACCACGTGCAGTACCTGGCCCGCTTCGATGCTCTGGTGCTCAGTGAAATCATCCAGGTAGCACAGAATGCTGTGCCCGGGGCCGTCCCTGTCCCCTGTGGCCTATCCTGGTTGTCCCTGATCCCGTCCCCGTCTCTGTCCCTGCAGAACCTCTCCGTGTGTCCTGAGGAGGAGTCCATCATCTTGTCGTCCTTTGTCAGCTCCCTTTCTTCTCTCTCTGACAAGGGAGGTAAGGACTCTGGACCTGCTGTGTGTCCCTGGCACTGCCTGGGGACTGATGTCCTCCTGCCCTGCAGCCCAGCAGCAGTCCTGGAGCTGTGCTGAGCATCCAGCTGCGGTCTTATGGGGGCAGTGGGGAGACAACACCTCTTGGGGGTCCTGTGGGGTGAACGCTGCCACCCCCAGCTGGCATCCACCAGCATGATGCATCCAGTCTGGCACCCCCTGGACCTATACCTCCCAGTCAGCACAAGCAGCCCGAAGCTCACCCATCCTGCCCCCCTCTGCCCCTCCTCATGGCCACGTTTCTGTTTCCCTGCAGTCGACGATAAGGAGCAGTTTGATTTCACACCGCTCCGCCTGGACTGGTTCCGGCTGCAGGTACTGTCCCCATCTCAATTCCCATCCCTGTCCTCACTGCTGTCCTTGTGCCAGTCCCTCTCCTCTCTTCCCATCTCAATCCACGCCCCTATTTCCTTCCCTTCCCTTCTGTTGTCCCCAGCCTTGTCCCTATCCCTGTCCTCATTCCCTTCTCCATCCTTCTCCCCATCCCTCACCATTCTGCCACCATCGGTCCCCTTCCTGTCACCCTCCCATCCCCAGTGCTCCCAGTGCTCCCAGCTGTGCCCCTGAGCCCTCTGTCCCCACAGGCCTACACTAGTGTGGCCAAAGCTGTGCTGCCACTGAGCACCAACCCCGACGTGGGTCGCATCATGAACCTCATCGTCTTCCACACCAAACTGCTCGACTCCCTGGAGGAGCTGCTGGCCGAGGTCTCCGACCTCTCTGATCTCTGGTGAGCTCCTGAGTCACGGGGGTCACCTTGGCTGGCTCCTGCCCCCCAGCACACGTGGGGAGGTGCCCATGCATGCTGGGTGTGGGAAGGGATGGCACTTATGGGGGAGGCTGGGCAAGGTGAGGTCATGTAGACTCAGGGAATGTGGACACAGGCGTGGGGACAAGGACAGCGCACACGTGATAGGGGAGGAAAGGCACTGACAGACCCACTGACACACATCCTGCCCCTCTGCCTCCCACCCCTGCAGTTTCTTCCCTCGCCCTTTAGAGAAGATGTTTGTGGCGACGATGGAGGAGCCCTCAATGCTGCGTTACAGCATCGCCTTCCCTCTGCTCTGCAACCACTTCTCCCACTGTGTCCACCCCATGTGCCCGGAGGAGGTGAGCCCTGCTGCCCAGGGTGACCATGTGGGGACGTGGGCACTGTGTCTGGATGCTGCTGTGGAGGGGCCAGGCACCTCTGGTGGCTCGTGGCAGGGGGTGGAGGATGGGGACGTGCCCTGGGGCAGCCGGTGGCACGCTGTGGATGTGACCTTAACCTCTGTGCCGTGTGGCTGCAGGAGGTCCCACGGTGGGGACACGTTATGACAGTGCTGTGGGTTTTCCTTTGCAGCATCCCCAGCTCCAGGCCACGGCGTTGGGGCTGTGCAACAAATTCCTGGAGGAGATGGCCCGGCAGGCCTGCGTCTGCATCATGGATGCCTGTGCTGAGCAGCACAACCTCAGTGAGCGGGTGAGGGCCTCTGTGGCCTCCGGGGTCTCTGTCCACGTTCTCCACAACCGTGGGACACCGGAGGCTGTGTGGGACAGATGTGGTGTCCCTAATTCAACCTTGGGGGTGGCAGTTTCTCTCCGATCATAACCTTCTGCCTGTGGCCACCAGCTGCTGCCCAAGCACTGTGCCTCCACCGTCAGCAAGGCCCGCAACAAGAAGACCCTGAAGCATCCATCCAAGAAAGGGGAACCTGAGCGAGGCAAACCAGGGGCTGAGAGCCAGAGGAAGGACAGAAGCGTGACCACCAAGTGAGAGCGGGGCTGGGTGGGTGGGCTGTGGGAGCGCAGGGCCGTGAACACGGGGTGTTGGGCGCCAGGCGTGGGGTGCGAGTGTGGTGTGACACGGCCACGGTCGTGATGGGGACAGCCCTGTGGGGCCGTGGTGAGGCTGACAACGTCTGTCCCCACTCAGCATGGACAAGCTGCACCTGACGCTGGCCGAGCTGTCCCTGAGCCTCAACCACGTGCCCAACTTCACAGTCTTTGAGCACACGGTGACGCCAGCTGAGTACCTCAGCAGCCACCTGGAGGCACGCTTCACCAAGTAGGCTGCGGGACGCACAGCGCTGCGCGGTGGGCAGTGGTGGGGAGGAGATCTTTGGCCCCACGTCTGCAGCCACCCCCATCCCGTCCCTGCAGGGCCATCGTGGCCATGGCGTGCTACAGCCCGGCCACGCAGGAGGTGGCTCGTCCCTCAGAGGTGCTGGTGGGTCTGGGTGCCTACATCACCTTCATCCAGTCGCTGACTCACTTTGTGGGCCTGGACACGGCGCGCATCATCCGCAGCGTCCTCCTGCAGCAGACTCAGCCCCGTGACGCCAGTGGGGAGCAGACCCTCACCACCATCTACACCAACTGGTGGGTGCCAGCGCCCCCAGCTGCCTGGGTTATCTCCTACGTGGGAGGTGGCCCTCTGGTGCTGCAGTGTGTCAGTGTCAGCAGCTCGGTGTCTGCAGGTACCTGGAGGCCCTGCTGCGCCAGGCCAGCACTGGGGCCATCGTCCTGGCACCCGCCCTGCAGGCCTTCACCACGGTGCCCCGTGAGGGCGAGCCATCCTTCAGTGCTGCTGAGTTCTCCGATGTTTCAGGTGAGGGATGTGGAGGGGACAGTGTGGGGGGTTCATCCCCTCTGTCCCCCTGTGATGTCCCCATCCCCGTTTCTGTCCCCGCAGAGATGCGAGCGTTGGCTGAACTCATCGGGCCGTATGGAATGAAGTTCCTGAGTGACAATCTCATGTGGCACGTGAGCTCCCAGGTCGCCGAGCTGAAGGTAGGGGTGGGGTGTTGGGGCCAGGTTTGGGGTGTTGGGGCCAGGTTTGGGCCAGGTTTGGGGTGTTGGGGCCAGGTTTGATGTGCTGACACCAGGTTTGCGGTCCTGGGACCAGGCTCAGGGTGCTAGGACTGCATGCTGGAGCGCCAGGGCAGCCAGTCCCACCCTGGGGACCATCCCAGCCCCATGCCTGCCCCTTGGGCTTGCTAACAAGGGTGAAGCTGGGGCAAAAGCACCGAGACAGTGTTCCCAGTGCCATGAGCCCCCTGTCCATTGCAGAAACTGGTCAACGAGAACATGGACACGCTGGTCCAGCTGCGCTCCAGCTCCTGCAAGCCCGAGCAGATGGCAGCTCTGCTGCCCCGGCTGACCTGTGAGTCTTGGTGGGGCTTGCACGTTTGCACACTTGTTCACACACACGTCGCTGCTGACCCCTTTCCCCCCACAGCGGCCGACAATGTCCTGAAGAGGATGACCATCATCGGTGAGATCCTGAGCTTCCGTGCCATGGCGCAGCAGGGCCTGCGGGAGGTGGGTGCCCTCTGTGCCCCACAGAGTCACCACGAGCCCCACGGGCATCACCCTGGGTCCCACTTCACCGAGTGAGCACTCTGTCCCTGCAGGTCTTCTCCCACCACTGCCCCTTCCTGATGGGCCCTATCGAGTGCCTGACAGACGTGGTCACCCCTGACACCGACATCCAGGTGGGCGCTGAGTGGGACAGGGACGAGGTGGCACCTCCCATGTCGGGGTTGGCTGTTTCTGCCTGGCACAACACCGTTGGCACCTCGTGGCGCTGTGGGGCACGGGATGGCGTTTCGTGGCACGGCGTGGCTTTACATGGCACTGCGTGCCCCAGCCTGGTGTGTCCGTGTCCTTCCAGGTCACCCTGAGCATCTTCGAGCTGGCCTCGGCTGCGGGCATCCCCTGTGAGATCGACCCTGCGCTGGTCAACGTCCTCGCTGGCAGCAAGATGGGTACTGTGGGGTCTGCGGGGTCCTGGGGGGTACCCTTGAGATCCTCCACCAGCAGCCTGTCACAGACCCCCAGCTGCAACCACCCCCCCCGGGATATCTCTTTGGGTGCCCACTGTCACCTCCCATGTCCTCTCCCGGGACCCCCACCCCGTATCACCTCTGTGGGGTCTCTGAGGTTTCCTCCTTGGACCCCTGACTGATGTCAGCTCCCTCCTGGGCAGATGGCTCATCCTCGGAGGAGGACTACAAGGTGGCCTGCCTGCTGCTGGTCTTTGTGGCCGTGTCCCTGCCCATGCTGGCCTCTGACCCGGCGTCCATCTACAACACCGAGATGGATGGTAAGGCTCAGCCGTGCCCCGCTGTGTCCCCACTGACCCCACCGTGCCCCGACCCCACACTCAGTGTGTGCTGGGACCCCCGAGGTCCCACAGCTGCAGCTGAAGGTCAGTGGGGGACAGCGGGACCCCAATGTCAGCTATGCTGGAGCAGGGCTGCTGCCCCCTAACTGCAGCCAAGGCACGTGGGCAGAGCTCAGCCCAGTGCCACCCCACACCTCGCTGTGTCTCCAGGCTACAACAACAACATCCACTGCCTGGCCAAGGCCATCATCCACGTGTCAGCCGCGCTCTTCACCCTCCACAATAAGAACATCGAGACCCACCTGAAGGAGTTCCTGCTGGTGAGGGAGGGAGGGAGGCAGTGCAGCCCTTCCTGCTGGAGGTGAGCACGGCCCGGTGCTGATCAGCATCCATCCCTCAGTTGGCCTCTGTGAGCCTCCTGCAGCTGGGCCAGGAGACGGACAAGCTGCGTGCCCGGAACCGAGAGGCCGTCTGTCTGCTCATGCAGTTGGTGAGCGCTGGAAGGGACAGGAGGTCCTGGGGGGGCTTCTGGAGGGTCCTTGGGGGGCTGCTGGGCTCCTGCTGCGCCCAGCTTGCATGCAGCAGCCCCCAGCCTGCAGCCGCTTTGGGGTGCGGAGCCCTCACCCCACTCCCGTCTCCATGTGGGGGGTTGGATGTGGGGGCCGCGCACCCACCGCCCCGGATTGGTATTCAGGGAGCGATCGCCCTTCCCTGCAAAGCAATTTAAATGCAAATGGTTCAATCTGGAGCTCGGGGCTGGGAGGCAGCCGGGGAGGAGCACCCAGCGCTGCCTGCTTGGGGCAAAAGGGGAAACTGAGGCACGACGGGAGGGTGGGGGTGGGGGGGACCTCTTAACATCACATCCCTCACCTCCCCAGATTGTGGCGGAGTCGTCCTTCCTGACGGTGGACATGCTGGAGAGCTGCTTCCCCTACGTGCTGCTCCGCAACGCCTACAGGGAGGTGTGCAGGGAGAACCTGCTCAGCAGGCTCCCACCCCACTGAGAGCACCCCGTGCTCCCACCATCCCCATGGGACCACCACCCCCCCCCACACCGCCCCGCTGCCCCCCGGCCGCCCGCAGTTTGTACCCACCTGCTCCTGGCTGCCCCCACATCCCATCCCCAGCATCACCTCCGTCCCTACACGGCGTTTTCCCCGTGGCTCTGCCTGCTTCTGGGCTGCAGGTCCTCGTGGGGAGGTGGGGGGGCACTGGAGGGCGAGGGGGGCTCAGGTGTGTCCCCAAGGCTTTGGGGAACCCATCCAGCGTGGGATTGATGAGCTTTCATTAAAGCTGCTGCTTCTTGCAGCCCCAAGGACCCCCGGCAGCCGCTGCCTCAGTTTCCCTTCTCCCTTCCCAGCTGGCGACGTTTCAGATCACGTTTCATCTCCCCCCCCCCCCCCCTTTTCCCTTTTCCTCCCCCTTCTCCCCGTCTCAGGGTGTTTATTTCTCATTTTTTTTTTTGGGGGGGGGGGGGATGTGGGAATTAATGGGGCGAGAGAAGGAGGCGCCCGGGCGGCCGTTTCCATTCAGCTCACGGCCGACTGCTCCGGGATGAGTCACCGGGAGATGGCAATGGCAGCTCCGACACCCCGGGGGTTCAGCTGTGCCCACCCCCCCTCGGGGCTGTGCGTGGCCCCCCTGCCCAAAGCCCCACATCCCCCCCCCGGCCCGGAGCTGTCACCGAACCCCGACCCGCCGTTAATTGCTTTGTTAACCCGAGCAGGGCCGATGGCAGCTGGGCTGGAGGTGCCGTCTCCCCGCGGGTCTCACCCCCCCCTCCGCTCCGCCGCTCTCCCCCGGATTAAGGCTCTCGAAGTGCCCATTATTCCACACTGCTGCAAAAGTCTATTTTGGCGCTCATCAATCACGAGATGAAGCAGTAAGGAGCTGCCGCCAGCGCGCCTTTGTCTCACACTCATCCCTGCCCACGCCCCCCCCCCCCACCCCAAACCCCCACCTTGGGGTCCCCCCTATCCCATCCCTGCGCCCGGCCTCCCTCTGAGCCCCCCTATAACTTTGTGGACCCCCCCATTGCCCCCTGTGGGGTACATTGCTGCGGCTCTCCCTGCTGCCCCTGGCACGTGGTGGGCCCACGCACCCCAGCGCAGCGGGGGACCCCCATGGCTCAGCCCCTTCCCCCCCCCCCCCCACTTTAAGATGGGCTTCAGCCCCCATGGGTGCAAGCAGAGGAGAGGGCCATCCCGGCGGGGCTGAGGCAGCCGTGGGTGCTGCGCCCCCCCCTCGACCCCCACCACAAAGGGACCCCCCCGGACCCCTCCCCGGCGCAGGTGGGCGCTGTGCACACCTACAGCCCTTACGTAAGGGCTGATTAATATTCCCCGGGGGCTGCGGATCTGCGTGGGCTGCGGGAGGCAGCGCGGGGGCTGCTGTGCTCCCCCCTCCCCCCCAACCTTACCGGGGCTCACCTGGAGCTGCGACACCCCGAAAATCCCCCTTTGGGTGTACCTGGAGACCCCTCAGACCCCCGGCGTCGACCTCTTCGCCCCTGAGGTTTACCTCAGTAGGGACGTGGATGGGGTGGGGGGCACAGGAAGGGGGCAGGATGTGCCCCCCCCTCAGGATTGCTGTCCCCAGACCCTGTGCCACCTTCATCACCTGTCCTGGAAAGTCCTAACGGAGACATAAACGCGCTGGCTGTGTTAGAGTAGGTCCTACCTTATGTCTGGGGCTGCTGTTGCCCCGTAGCTTTGGGGGAGGTGGAGGGGGGGGGGGGGGGGGGGCTGCTCCTGGTGCCCCCCAGCCGTGCCTGGCCTTGGTGATGTGTGACGAACGGTGCCGGTCTCAGCTGCAGCCCCTCTGTAGGGGGCATGGGGGGGGGGCTCAGGCCTGTTCCACACTGCCAAGCCTTGTGCCCCCCCCCTAAGATCCTGTGGGGGGTGCCCCCTTCATAGCCCCATCAGCACCCGCTCTGCCATAGCTCCATAGGGGTCCTGGGGTACAAACCCGTATCCCTGTGGGGGTCCTGGGGTAACCCCCCCATCTCCTAACCCTATAGGAGTGCTGTGGTACCCCGAATCTATAGAGGTGTTGGGGTACCCCTCCTCATAGCCCCACCCGGCTACAAATGTACCCCCCTCTACATCCCCATAGTGGTCCTGGGGTACCCCTCCCATAACAGCCCCGTAGGGGTACGGAGCGCCCAAAAAACTCCACGGGGGTCCGCGAGTACTTTCCCATCACCCCCATAGGGTTCCAAAGCGACTCCCCCATAACCCCACGGGGCTCCTCGGGGTACCCCATCCCCAACGTGGGTCCGTGCCCGGCGCTGGGCGCGTCCCGGTGCCCCCGCCCCCGGCTCCCCCCGCCCCTCCCCGCCCTCCCGCCGGTGTCGGCTCCGGGAAAGTTGCGGCGAACCCCAACCGCTCCGAGAGCGGCACTGAGGCGGAGGCGGCGCCGGGGCAGCGGAGCGCGGCAGCACCGGAGCTTCGCGGCTGAGCATCCCCGGTAGGAGCGCGCCGTACCCCCGCGCCTCCCCATCCCCGGTGCGACCCCCGTCCTCCCCATCCCCGCTCCTCTCTATCCCCGCTCCCCCCCATCCCTCGCGCTCCCCATCCCCGGTCCCCCGTGCTCCCCATCCCCTTCCCTCCCCATTCCCTTCCCGGTTCTCCCCATCCCCGGCGCTCCCCATCGCCGGTCCTCCCACCCCCCGTCCTCCCCACCCCCCGTTCTCCCCACTGCCTGCTCTCCCCATCCCCGGTGCCCCCCATCCCCGCTGCATCCCCTCCCGGTTCTCCCACCCCCGGTACCCGGTGCCATCTTAGCTCCGCCGCCCGGACCGGTGTTGCTTTTCTTGCGCAGCCTCCGGGTACCGGGCGGGGGGAGGCGGCTGCGGGGCGGTACCGGCGTTGCTCGTTCTCTGCCCGCCCGTCGGGCCGGGCCCGGTGCCGGTAGGGCCGGGGCTGAGCGCTGTGCCGGTGCCGCAGGGCCATGGAGGCACCGCGGAGCCTCCCGGGGCTGCAGCCCGACCGCGACGCGCCGGACCCGGCCGGAGGATGCCCGTCCCCCTTGGAGATCAAATCGGCCCCCAGCAAGAAGATCTGGGTCAAACTGCGGGCGCTGTGAGTCCCCCCAAAACCGGGACCCCCCCAGAAACCGGGACACCCTATGAGCCGGGACCCCCCCAGAAACCGGGACCCTCCCCTCTTCCCAGAAACCGGGACCCCCTATGGACCGGACCCCCCCCATGCACTGGGACACCCCACAAACTGAGACCCCGCCACAAACAGGGTTCCCCCCAAAATCAGGACCCTATAAACCCCCCCCATCACCAAAGAGCCCCCCAAAAGTCGTGGCCCCCTCCCCAAGTCGAGACCCCCTTCCAAAACCAGGCCCCCATCCCCACACTGTAACTGCCCCTCATATACCGGGCACCTCCCTCTAAAAGCAGAGCCTCCCCCCAGGTCAGGACCCCCTCCTCAAACTATGAGACCCCCACATAAACCAGCCCTTTACCCCCCCCCCCCTTCTCCCCCAAGAAAAAATAAACCCAAACCAGCTGGGACAATCCCTCAGAAAATCAGCACTCCCCCCAAAAACCAAAGAAACCCCCCCATAAATCAGAGCACCCCCCATAAACCGAGTTGTCCGCCACAACCCCAAAACCAGGACCCCCCCCCCCCCCCCAAACAAGGGATTCCCTCCTGGGACCCTCAGCTGCTGCCCCCCACCCCCTCAGTTCTCTCAGCCCCCCCTTCCCAAACGACCCCAGAACCCCCCCAGCCGCCCTCAGCACTCAAAGTGGGGGCACCAGAAACCCCCTTTGGGGACAGGGTGCACCTGGGGGGGCGGGGGGGGGGTCTGCCAGGGCTGGGCAGGGGGTTCAGGTACCCCCAGATGTGTGTGTGGGGGGGGTGGGGGGACACGTGGGGTGACAATGTCACCATCCCCACCGGAGGAGCCCACGTGCGGCGGTGCCCACGCGTGCGCTCACGTATGCGCTTCGAGCCCTCATGCCCCCCGGTGCACACGTGGGTGTGCTCTGCTGCACGTGCACACGTGGGTGCGAAGGTGCTCACCGTGGCACACGTGTGTGTGTGTGTGTGTGTGTGTGTGTGTGTGTGTGTGTGTGTGCAGTGCTGGTGTGCCCCGGGATGGGGGGGGGAAGAGTGACAGAGCCCTGCAGCCCTGTTGCACGCCAGCTGCGCTGGTGTGGGTCGGAGTGCGAGAAGCCTTGGGGCGCGTGTGAGAGCGAGTGTGCAAATGGCTGAGCGTGCAAATGGCTGCGCGTGCAAGCGCCCGGCGGCAGCGAGCATTGCGGGGGAGTGCACCTGTGTGCGTTGTGCACACGTGGTGATGCGTGGGTGTGTGTGGGGGTGCGTGCACCTGAGCGAGCGCCGTGCACACAGGTGTGTGAGCGTGTGGGCTGCGCCACCGCCGCCCCCTCCCCTAATTGCCCCCCTGTGCTCACTGCCACCCCCCCATCCTGGTGCTGCTGTCCCCATGTGGGTGGTGGGCGTCCCCGGGGTGGGGTGTGGGGGGCTGTGGTGCACAGTGAGGTGCAGTGTTGGTGACAGAGGGGGTCCGCAGCGCTGGGGTGGCCCTGGGGACAGTGGTGTCACCTCGGGGCTTTGTGTCCCTGTGTTGGATGGGGGGCACGGGGCGGGGGGGGGGGGTGGCAGGAGGGCCATGGGGATGGTGGGCTGTGTGACGGTGGTGGTGGCCGTGTCCCATGGTGGTGGCCTTCCCTGTGCTCTGCTGGGTGGTGACAAAGGGGTCCCACAACGAGCGTGCGTCCCCAGGGGGGGCTGTCCCCAAGGGGGGGTGCCCCCGTGGCTCAGTGCCCCCACGGCCGTGCGGCCATGCAGGGAAGGAGCTGCCTGCCATCCCCAAGGTCACATTCCCCCGCAGCTCTCCAGCTTGAAAGCTGTGAGTGTGACGTCTGGCAGCCCCCCCCCGCCCCCCCCCGGCTCTCTCACCGCCGTCACTCTCACCTCACACGGACGTGGTGGCCCCCACCGCCGGGCACGGGGCGTGCAGTGCTGTGCGCGTGCATTGCACGCTTGCGTTGCCTCGTACTTGCTTGTGCGTGCTTGCACGTGCTTGCACGTGCACACCTGCAAATGGCCACAGCTGCATGTGCGTTTCCACGTGCGTGCGTGCTCGCACACGCGTGTGTTTGTGCATGCTTTCTTGCACGTTTGCAGGTGGGCTCTCACGTGCGGCCCTCGGTGCACACGTGTGTGAGCGCAGGGGGGGGGGGGGATGGCAGCGCTCTGCTCATGCGCACACGCGTGTGCATGCGCCGTCACACCGCAGGGAAGGGGGGACACGTGCCCCCCCCCCCCCCCCACACAGCCAGGCTGGGGGAGGACGCTAATGAGGCTCCAAACCTCATTAAGAGCGGGGAGAGATGGGGGGGCGTTGGGGGGGGAGTGCGGGACCAGGGGGCGCACAGAGGGATTTGGGAACGTGGGGACGCGGCGCTGCGCCCCCCCGGCGGTGCTGGCGGTGCCCCCATGCTGTCCCCATGCTGTCCCACGGCCCCGATGGCCCCGCGAGGTCCCACAGCGGGTGACAGTCCGTGTGGGGTCACAGCTCTGTCCCCTCCCGTGTTGCTGCAGCGCACGTCCCTCCTGCTGGACTTGAAGGCGCTGCACGAGGACGTGCAACCCGCTGCAACCACGAGCACGTGCAACCCGCCGCGGCCTTGCACAAGCACGTGCAGCCCTGCACAGCTTCGCACGGCCCTGTGGAGCCTTGCGCCCCCACACGTGGCCTCGTGCAGCCTTGCACGCCCGTGCACACCCGTGCACGCAGCCCCGGGTGCTGCCTCGGGCCGTGCCGTGCGCCCGCTGCCAGCTCTCATTAGCGCTAACGAGGCCGAGGGCTGCCAGGGAGCGGGCGGCCGGAGGAGCCGGCAGGAAGCTGCCACCGCTGCTTTCTTAATCAGCCCTTAATTAAATCGGGTCCGTCCCCCGGGGCCGCGCCGGGCCCAACGCCAGGACCCACAGCCGGAGGTGACGCGCGTCGGGGTCCCCGTCTGGGAATCGTCCCCACGCGGCGGCCGTGGGAGTGGGGCTGCCGTGGGGCGGTCGCCTCCCCGAGGGGTCCCCGAGGCCTGGGGGGGGGTGGGCGGTGTCGTGGGAATGGGGTGGCCGCGGGGATGGGTGTGACCGGCCGTGGGGGGTGGGGATGTGGTGGCATCGGGTGCTGATGGTTGGGGATGTGGTCGGGGATCTCCATAGGGATCTGGAGGGTGGTGAGGGGAATGGCGGCCACCTGGGGGCACTGATGGGACCTGGGGGCACCTATGGGTACCTATGGGGTCCTGGTTGGTGGCACT
>NC_052565.1:46440-134651 GCF_016699485.2 Gallus gallus | reverse complement strand
GCACAGCCATGTGGGGGCCACGTGGGTGCTCCCTGACATCACTTAAACCCTCCCCGTCTGCTGCTGACCACATGCGCTCCCGGGAGAAGAAAGGAGGAGGATGAGGTGGAAGAAGAGGAGGGGATGACAGCACCCTGCCCCCCCCCGGCGCCCATTGGGACACACTGGTGGCAAAGCAGCCCAAATCATCGTCGTCTTCGTCCTCTTGCGTCGCCGTCGCTTTCGGGTCTTCTTCCTGGCTGCAATCTGCCTGCTGCGGCAGCAGAGAGCCGGCGGCCCCCCCGGCGCACGACACCGCCAGCCCCTCCCATGGGGATGAAGGGACCGCAGAGGGGTGTAGCATCCGGACCCTCCCCCCCCATCACCACTACTTGCCCCGTGGACGGACATACGGATGGACGGATGGAAGCACCGACAGCGCCGTTCGTTGCATGGATGATTAAAGGACTGTGGGGATGGGGGGGGGGGGGTCCGGGGGTGTGTCAGGGTGCGACCCCGGGTGTGGCAGTGCTGTAATCCCCCCCCCTCAAGCCCCCCCAGAAGAAGGAAGGGGAAATTGCATTGCCAGGTTAGGGTTATCCCTGTGCTCAGATTCAAGCTTGGGGTTGAGGGAGGGGGGGCATCCTGCCTCTCTGTGCCCCCCATTGCTCTGCCCTCATCCTGTCCCTCTGCCCCATTTGTGCCCCCCCCCCCCCCCCCCCCCAGCCCCTAAGGGGGGTGATCTGAGGTGTCTTTCCCCTTCCCTCAACCTCATGTTTTAATAACACTCCCACAAAAAACCCTTCTTAGTGTTGGCATTCCTGCTCCTTACCCCCCCATAGGGTAACAGGACCCCCCCATAGGGTAACAAGGGCACCCCTATAGGGACACAGGACCCCCCCTCTAGGAAATACAGGACCCCAGAAAGGGGAAGGACAACTCCTGGGACCCCCCTCCCCCCCCCCCACATCAGCCAACAGCTGCGTAAAAAGATTCCATATATTTCACATGTACAAAAAGTCTCAGGGATGGGGATGAGGTGGGGGTGGGGCAAAAATAAAAACGGGGGGGGGGGGGGCACCACTCTGTTCCCCCCCCCAGCCCCGCTCTGGCTTTGGTCCCTTTTTGGTCTTTTTGGCAATTAGTGTTCACATCAGTGGTCAAAGTGATGAGCACAGGGGGTCACCTCCCCCCCCCCCCCCCCCCCAAAAGGGTCCCATCTCAGCTCGGTGCTCTGGGCACCATCCCCCCCCCCCCCCTCAACCGCCCCCAGCAGTGGGATTTGGCCACTGCCATTGAGGGAGGGAGGGAAGGGGGGGAGGTGGGCTGAGCCCCCAGGACCCTCCAGTGGGTCCTGAGGGGGTCGTGGCGAGGTGGGGGGGGGGGCTCTTCGCTGTGACCCCCTCCCAGGGGTGCTGCCTTCTGACCCACAGCTGCTACAGATGGATCCGATGCCTCCAGGCTGTGGGGGGGGGGGGCAGAGCATCAGGGTGGCCATGGGGCAGCCCCGGTGTCCTTGGGGGGGGGGGGGGGGGCACTGCCTGCAGTGGGGCTGTCCCATGGGGCAGTGGGATCCAATGCTGCACTGGGATGGGATCCCACCCCAGGAGCCAACATTGCACCCCCACCCCACAGCAGGAGGGTGTGTGGGGAGGGGTGACCTGGGAAGGGGGGGGGCTATGAAGGTCTGGGGGGGGGGGGGTGTGCATGAAGGACATGGGGGGGAAAAGGGCGAGACCTGGAGGACCTGGAGGGGCCACAAAGGACCCAGGGTGTGCATGCAGGACCTAAAGGGGGGGGGGGGAGGGGGGTCATGAAGGACTCAGTGTGTTTATGCAGGACTTGGAGGAGGGGGCATGAGAGACCTGGGGGTGCCATGAAGGTCCCCGAGTGTACATGCAGGACCTCGGATGTGCGTGCAGGACCCAGAGGGACTGTACAGGACCTGGGGAGGGGGGCACGAAGGACCCAGTGTGTGCATATAGGACCTGGGGGGGGGGGGGGGGGGGGATAATAAAGGACTTATAGGGGCCAGGAAGGACCCAGGGTGTGCATGCAGGACCTTGGGGGGGGAAGCAGGACCTGGCAGTGCCATGCAGGACCTGGGGGGGCCACGGAGGGCCCGGGGGGGCCACGCCTGCCCTACCTGTGGCTATGAGCCGCTCTCCTCGTGGTGCGCGGGCTCACAGAAGAAGCGTGAGCCCCTCTTGGCCGTGCGCAGCCGTGAAGGGGACGCTCTTCAGCGCTATGGGGTCGGGGTTGTGGGGGGCACAGAGAGGCCGTCAGCCCCCTGGTTATGGAGTGGGGGGGTCGGGGGGGGGGGGGCTGTGGGGGGGGGCCGTACCGGTGATGATGTCCTCAATGGTGCCGTCCTTGCCCTCATACACAGGGCGGTGCTCCTTGGCTTGGCGCCGGCGCAGCTCTGCGATCAGCTCCTGCTGCTGCCATTTGTTGCGCTGCAATGGGGGGGGGGGGGGGGGGGTGAGGGGTCTGGTTGTGCAGCCCCCCAACAAACCCTGCCCCCCCCCCCAGGGCCATCCCTGCAAGACCTTCTCCTGCTTTTTGGCCTCCTGTGCCAGCAGCTTCTCCCGCATCACCTCCTCCTGCTTTTTCCTCGTCTCATTCTCCTGCTCTGCATCCTGTAATGGGGTGGGGGGGGGGAAGGGGGTCAGGAGGCAGCCCACAACCCACCCCCCTCCCCCCGCCCCCCCAGACCCCTTCCCCCCCCCACTCACTTTGTAAGAGTGGATGAAACGGGCGAACACCGGAAGAAGACGGAGGGGGGGGTGGTCTTGGGGCTCTCCCCGAAGTATCGCACCACTGCGTTGTAGGCATCCTGCAATGGGGGGGGGGGGGGGGGGGGGTCAGCAGGGGGTGCACGAGGGGCGTGCAAAGCTGTGTGCATGGCTAAGTATACATGACCGGATCTGCACGAGGGCCTTGTGGAGCAAGGCGTGCATCGCAAGACAACGCGTGCAGAGGATGCAAAGCAAAGTGCTCGGGAAGCATTGAATGCAATGCATGAGGAGGATGCAAAGTATTGTGCTCAGGAAGTGTGCAAAGCAATGCATGCAGAGGATGCAAAGCAAGGTTTGTGACAAGGCACTCACAAGGGAGGTGCAAAGCAATGCATACAGAAGAAATGTGCAAAGCAAGAAGTGCACGGGCAGCTTGCAGAGCAAAGCACACAAGTCCAGAGCCATGCAGAGCAGAGGGGGCTCAAGAAGCGCACAGTGCAAGGCATGCAATGCACAAAGGCCATGCAAAGCAAGCAACGCACAAACTGCAACGCAAAGCAAAGCACGAGGGGCATGCGGAGCTCAAGAAGCGTGCAAAGCAATGCGTGATGCTGCAAAGCATGCAGGCATGAAGGACCTGGAGGGGCCAGGAAGGACCCACGGCGTGCAGGCAGGGCCTGACGGGGAGGGGGGCCGTGCAGGACCTGCAAGACAAGGCGTGCAAGTGCCCAGGCGTGCAAAGCAAAGCATGCAGAAGGAAGACACAAAGCAAGCAAGCAGCGTGCTGGGGCGCTTGCAAAGCAAAGCGAAAAGCAAAGCAAAGCAATGCAGAGCAAAGCAATGCAATGCAGAGCAAGCAGAGCAAAGCAATGCAATGCAAGGCAAAGCAAAGCAGAGCAAAGCACAGCAAAGCAATGCAAAGCAAAGCAATGCAGAGCAATGCAATGCAATGCAAAGCAAAGCAATGCAAAGCAATGCAGAGCAAAGCAATGCAAAGCAATACAGAGCAAAGCAATGCAAAGCAATACAGAGCAAAGCAATGCAAAGCAATGCAGAGCAATGCAGAGCAAAGCCACGCTTGCTGAGGTTTGCAGAGCAGCGTGCACGCAAGGAGCACGCAGGGGTTGCACGGCCCCCACCTCGGCGGTGCGTGCGTCCTTCTGCAGCCTCTCCAGCTTGCTCTCACTGCCCGCCAGGGAAGGAGCGCAGGACGCTGCTGTCGTGCAAACCGCACTCGCGCCGCAGCAGCTCCATGCCCCGCGTCAGCTCCTTCACGTCCAGCAGAACGTTCTCCAGGGACACTGCAGGGATTGGGGTTGGGGGGGGCGCTCAGGGCGTCCCCGAGGCGTGGGGGGGGGGGTGCTGGGGGGGTTGGGGGGTTTGGGGGGTTTCGGACCTGCTGCTGCTTTCTCGACGAAGTGCAGCTCCTGCCAGAAGGTGGCCAGCTCGGGGTATTTCTCCCGCACCGTCAGAGCAATGAAATGCAGCAGCGTCAGCTTTCGGTCGGTGGATTTGGTGTCCAGGAGCTGCAGGGAGGGGGAAAAGGGGGGGGGGGGGGGTTGGGACCACCAGGACCCCCCTCCTCACCCCCCCCATGAGGTCCCAGCACCCCCTCCCCAGGACACCTCTGGGAAGTCCCCCCCTGAACCCTCAAAGGTCGTCCCACTGACCCCCCCCTGCACCCCAGGACCACCCCCAAGGAAGTCCCCGGGAGTCCCCACCCCATTACCCCCCAAGTGCTCCCCCAATGACCCCCAGGGGTGCCCCCCCCGCCCCCCAGGACCCCCCTCAGGACCACGAAGCTCCACCCAGGACACCCACCCAGATCTTCCCCGTGGACCCCCCCAGGATGTCTCAGTGACCCCCACCAGGACCCCCCCCCATCACTGCCCCCCCCAGCACCGCTCACCAGGTCCAGGCTCTGCAGTTTGAAGCCATACACTGCGCCCCGTTTGCTGCTGTTCATGTAATTCCCCAAGGCCAGAATGATCTGTGCAGGGGAGGGGGGGGTGCCAGGATGGTGGGGGGGGGGTCAGGAGGCACTCAGACCCCCCCCCCATCACCGACCCCCCCCCATGCACACCTCCAGCATCTGCTTCAGCTTCTGGGATGACTTCACGGAGGCGGAGGCGGCGATGATGGCATTGAGTTTGCTGCACGGGGACAGCGGGGGGGGGGGGGGTCAGTGGGGCAGCGCCCCCCAACAGTGCCCCCCCTGCACCCCCCCAGGTCCGTGTCTGCAGAGCTGCCGTGCACAAAGAGCTTGCAGAGCAAAGCATGCAGCAGGGGTGTGCACAGCGAGCGTGCAAAGCAATGCGTGAGGATGCAAAGCAAGGCATGCACGCAAAGCCATGCATGATGACAATGCGAAGCAACGCATGATGATGAAAAGCAAGGCATGCAAAACAGTGCATGAGGAGGATGCAGAGCAAAGCATGCACACAAAGCAAGGCATGATGACAATGTGAAGCAAGGCATGCACACAAAGCAATGCATGAGGATGATGCACAGCAAGGCATGCAAAGCAACACATGAGGACGATGCAAAGCCAGGCATGCAAAGCAATGCATGAGGGGCATGCAAAGCCAGGCATGTACACAAAGCAAGGTGTGAGGATGACGTGAAGTGAGGCATGCAAAGCAAGGCGTGATGACAATGCATGAGGACAAAGCAAAGCAAGGCATGCACACACAGCCAGTCATGCACACAAAGCAAGGTGTGAGGACGATGTGGAGAGGACAATGTGGAGCAAGGCATGCAAAGCAATGCATGAGGACAATGCAAAGCCAGGCATGCATGCA
Source organism: Gallus gallus (assembly GCF_016699485.2). Taxonomy (NCBI): domain Eukaryota; kingdom Metazoa; phylum Chordata; class Aves; order Galliformes; family Phasianidae; genus Gallus; species Gallus gallus. The sequence goes on along the minus strand of NC_052565.1, from coordinate 129,133 downwards.
AAGCAAGGTGTGAGGACAATGTGAAGCAAGGCATGCAAAGCAAGGCAGGATGACAGTGCATGGGGACGACGCAAAGCAAGGCATGCACGCAAAGCAAGGTGTGAGGACGATGTGAAGCAAGGCATGCAAAGCAAGGCATGAGGACAATGCAAAGCAAGGCATGAGGACAATGCAAAGCAAGGCGTGAGGACAATGCAAAGCAAGGCGTGAGGACAATGCAAAGCAAGGCGTGATGCCAACGCATGAGGCCGATGCAAAGCCATGCAGGCGGAGGCGGCAGAGCAGAGCAGCCGCAGCCCCCGGCGCAGTGCCCGCAGCGCAGCGCGGTCCCCCCCCGGCCCCAATACCGGCGTCAGCATCTGCAGGTTGTCGGCGAAGTTGCCCAGGAAGGCCATGATGGCCATTCGCTGCGGCAGCCGCTCCACTTTGCTGAAGTGCAGCATGAAGCGATCCTCGGCCGACAGCTCCTCCAGCGGTTTGCGCTCCCTCTCGTACTGCCGCAGCGCCTTCACCTCCGCCTCCGTGGGCACGAAGCGCATCAGGCACTCCACGAAGTCCACGGGCAGCGTGGCCAGGTCGAAACTGCAGGGCGGGCAGAGCCACGGTGGGAGCCGGCACGGCGGGGGGGCTGCTGGGCAGTGCTGAACCACCGTGCAGCTCTGAGCCCAATGTGCACCGCTGAACCGCCGTGCAGTGCTGAGAGTGCAATGCTGAGTGCAACGCTGACCCACCGTGCAGTGCTGAATGCAATGCTGAGTGCAATGCTGACCCACCGTGCAGTGCTGAATGCAATGCTGAGTGCAATGCGGAGCCCACTGTGCAACGCTGACCCACTGTGCAATGCTGAATGCAGTGCTGAATGCAATGCTGAGCCCGCTTTGCAATGCTGACCCACTGTGCAGCTCTGAGCCTACTTTGCAGTGCTGACCCACCGTGCAATGCTGACCCACTGCGCAGTGCTGAGCCCACTGCATTGGCAGCCAACCCCGCTGTGCACGAACCCCACGTGCACCACCCAACCACCACTGTTCTACAAATCAACCCACTGCCCTCCAGCTGAGCCCCCTGTACCGTCTGACCCCACTGCACCCCTCCTGGCTCCACTTCACCCCAGCCAACCCCATTAAACCCACACAACCCCCCGGCAACGCAGCACCTCATCCGGCCCTGCTGCACCCCAAAAGCCCCCCAGCCCCACATCCAACCCCATGCCACCCCATCCGGCCCCATTCCCCCCACCCAACCCCCTCCAAACCCCTGCTGACCCCCCGCCCCCCATGGCACCCACGTGTGGATGGCCCTGCAGATCTCCTCGGGGCCGCGGCCGGCCTTGCGCAGGGTGATGGCGAGGTTTTTGGCACGGTTGGCTTCCAGCAGCGTCACTTTGGGCGGCCGCCCTCTGCGTCCCTTTGCTTTTGGGGCACAGCAGATCCAGCGCCGGGCCCTGAGCTTTGGTCTTAAAGAGCTCCTCGAAGCGCTCCAAGTCCAGGTCCTGAGGGAAGGGGGGGGGTTGGGGGGGTTGGGGGGGGCTCAGTGCCGTCAGCATCGCCTCCATCCCATAGCATTGGGGTCCTGCACACCCCCACCCCACAGCCATTGAGGTCCTACACCCACCTCCACCCATAGCCATTGGGGTTTGGGGTCCTGCAACCACCTCCATGCCATAGCATTGGGGTTCTGAACCCACTTCCACCCCACAGCCATTGGGTTTGGGGTCCTGCACACCCTCACCCCACATCCATTGCCATTCTGCACCCACCTCCACCCCACATCTATAGGGTCAGGCATGCAGCACCCATAGGGTTTCTGGCTGCTCAGCATCCCCACCCCACAGCCATTGGGTCTGGGCTCCCAAACCCACCTCCCACACCTATAGGATTATGGGGGGGGTGCTCAGTGCCACCCCCCCCACCCCCACTGCCCACCCCATAGCATTTGGGGCCGGGGTCCCCCCCCACCTGCAGCACCCGCTCATCATCCAGCTCACTGAACACCGTCCCGCTGATCTGATTGGGTTTCAGCGCCGTCCAATTGAAGACCGGCAGCCGGAATTTGGTCTTGATGGGTTTCTTAATCCGGGATGGCTGGGGGGGAAATGGGGGGGGGGAAATGGGGGGGGAAATGGGGGGGGGGACGGGGGGGGGGATGGCTCAGAGCCCCCCAGTATGGGGAGTGGGACACAGCCCCGCTGTCACAGGCCGTGGGAACCCCTCCCTCTCCGTGTCCCTTTGGCCACTCTCCCCCCACCCCCATCCCCATATTGACCCCAAATCCACACTCCCTGCCCCCCCCACCCCACCCCCCCCACACCCCCACCTACCCGACAGCCCCACGGTGAGGGCGATGGATGGTGAAGCCCCCGGCAGTGGGGGGGCAGCGGGGGGGCACTTCCCTGCAATGGGACAACAGAGATGGCACCGGCCCCATTTGGGGGGTCCTCATCCCCATTTGGGGGTCCTCATCCCCATGTGGGGGTCCCATTCCCCCCCCCCCCCCCCCATTCCAGCCCCTCACCTGGCAGTGGGGGGCGCGGGGGGCGGCAATGGGGGCGGAGGGGGCGGGCGGCGGGGGGGGGCGCAGCTTCAGGTTGTGTTAACGTGGGAACCCTCAGGGGGTCCTCCAGGGTGGGGGGCTCCGTGGGGGGCGGGGGGGGCTCCGTGCCGGGGGGGGGGGGCTCCGAGCCGTAACGGCGGCGGAACGCTTCGTCCTTCTCCTTGATCATACCGCCGCAGGGTGTGCACCTGATGGCTGGTGTGCTCGTAGGTCTCCTTTTGGGGGGGGGCGGGTAGCTGTCATCCATGGGGGGTTTGGGGGGGGCGTTTGGGACCCCTCCCTGCGCCCCCAGCCCCATTTCCCCCCTACCTTCACCAGCTGCAGTTCCTTCTCGCGCTGCAGCAGCTGCTTCTCCAGCTCCGCCACGCGCATCACACTCTCGTTCTCCATGTCCAGCAGCTTCTCTGTCAGCTGGGGGGGGGGGGGGGGACAGAGCCGTGACCCCCCCATTGCCCCCCCCAACCCCCCCCCTTGCCCCACCAGCCCCCTCATTGCCCGCCACGCTCCCCCCATTGCCCCCCATTTGCCCCCCCAACTCCTCCAGTGGCCTCCAACCCCCCCATTCCCCCTCTAACCTCCCCCCCATTTGCCCCCCCCCCATCCCCCATTCCCCCTCCAACCCCCTCCCATTGCCCCACCATCCCCCCCATATCCCCCCCCCACCCCCCATTCCCCTTCCTTCCCCCCTCCCCCCCCATAGGTGCCCCCCCCCCATGCACTCACATGGGAAAGCTGCTCCTCCAACTCCTCCACCTTCTCCAGGGCCACAGTTTTGGTCTCCGCGTCCTCCAGGAGCCCCCCCACATCAAACACGTTATCCAGGTAAGCCTGGATCTGCACCTGCAGCTTCTCGCTCTCCGTGTGCCTCGACTTCTGCAGAGGGGGACACGTCGGGATCGGGATGGGGGGGGGTCAGCAATGGGGCTATGGGGGACCCCCCACCAATTACCTGCAGGAAGTCCTCCAGCCCCAGTTTGGTGAATTCGTACTGCAGATGGACACGGAAATTCATATCCTCCACCGAATGCACCACGATGTTGATGAACTGCATGCAGGCCACCTGCAAAAGGGGGGGGGAAAGGGGGTCGGTATCAGTAGGACCCCCCCCCCATCTCCCATCCCCCCCCCATCCCAGCCCTGCGGTCGCACCATGAAGTCGATGCTGCTGTCCTCATTGCGGAAATAGTCCATGAGGCGCTCGAAGCGGTGCTTCTCCTTACAGACCTATAAGGGGGGGGGCAGTATGGCCATGGTGCCCCCCCAACCCCAAAACCCCGGACCCTCAGACACAGCCCGGCCCTGCAGCCCCCCCCCCCCCCCAGCTCCTCCGCCCCCCCCCCCCCAGGCTCACCCATTGCATTTGGTTGTGGTGCCCCCCCCTCCCTGATGCCCCCCCCCCCCCCCCCCCCCCCGCCCCCCTCCTCACCTCCTTGAAGTTATCGAACGCCGCCAGGATGATTTCGTGCCCCCCCCTCACGAGGCACACGGCTGCCAGCAGCTCCAACACCAACGCCTTCGTCCTGGGCACAGCGCAGCACCCAAACCCCCATATGGCACCCAACCCCCCCATATGGCACCCAACCCCCCCATATGGCACCCAACCCCCCCCAAATTGCACCCAACCCCCCCATATGGCACCCAACCCCCCCCATATGGCACCCAACCCCCCCCAGATTGCACCCCAGCCCCCCCCCATGGCGACCCAACCCCCCCACGTAACACCTCAACCCCCCACACAGCACCCCAACCCCCCCCCTTGGGCAACACAGCCCCCAGTGTGACACCCCAACCCCTCCACACTGCACCCACCCTCCCCCACGTGACACCCCAACCCACCCCACATGGCACACAACCCCCCCATGGCACCCAACCCTCCCCCATGGCACCCCAACCCCCCATGTGACACCCTACACCCCCATGTGGAACCCCAAATCCCACCCCCATGGCACCCCAACCCCTCACCCTCATGGCCCCCCCCATATCTCACTCTCATGGTACCCAACACCTAACCCCTATGGCACCTCGATCTCTTACCCCCACGGTACCCCAAATCCTATCTGTGAAGCACCCCAATTCCTTCCCACAAGACACCCCAAATCTCATCCTCATGGTACCCCAAATCCCACCCGTATCGCACCCCAACCCCCACCATGTGGGACCCCAAATCCCACCCATATGGAACCCAACCCCTCACCATGTGGGACCCCAAATCCCACCCATATGGCACCCCAACCCTCACCATGTGGGACCCCAAATCCCACCCATATGGAACCCAACCCCCACCATGTGGGACCCCAAATCCCCCCCCCACCTGGGGTTCTTGTTGTTGAGGCTCAGGGCGATCTCATTGACAGCATGGGGGTGGGACATCACCAGGTTGAAGCCGTACTGTGGGGGGGGCACAGCAGAGGTGGCACAGTGGGTGACAACGCCATGGGGTGCCATAACGGCACTGTGGTGGTGGCAGCGACAGAGGGGCAGCCCCATAACCAGCATGGTGACGGGGACACAACGGGGTCCCCACAGCCAACACAGTGCCCTCCCTGCACCTCATATGGTGGCAGTGACACCGTGATGTCCCCATACCCAGCATGGAGGTGGTGACACAGGGATGCTCTGATACTCAGCACAGTGACAGTGACACAGCTGTGTCCCCACAGCCAACACAGTGCCATCCCTATACCCACTATGGTGGCAGTGACACAGCGATGTCCCCATACCCAGAGCAGGGATGGTGACACAGTGCCATCCCCACACCTCCCATGGTGGCAGTGACACAGCTGTGTCCCCATACCCAACACAGTGACAATGGCACCGTGCTGTCCCCACGCCTGCTATGGTGACAGTGACACTGTGCTGTCCCCATACCCACCCCATAGCAGTGGTGACACAGTGGTGTCCCCATACCCAACACAGCAATGGTGACACAGTGCCATCCCCACACCTCATATGGTGACAGTGACACAACGATGTCCCCATACCCAACGCAGTGACAATGGCACCGTGCTGTCCCCACGCCTGCTATGGTGGCAATGGCACAGTAATGTCCCCATACCCAACACAGTGGCAGTGACACAGTGATGTCCCCATACCCAGAGCAGGGATGGTGACACAGTGCCATCCCCACACCTCATATGGTGGCAGTGTCACCGTGCTGCCCCCCCACGCGGCGCAGTGACAGTGCCAGCTCCGTCCCCACCTGGTAGTTCATGATGGCTCTGAGGCACATCACGCACAGATGCACGTCGTCCTTCCTGCTCACCATGCGGGCGTTCTTCAGCGCGCGGCGGTTCGGCAGCGTCCCGGCGCTGTGGGGCACACGGTGGGGAGGGGGGGGGCGGTTGTGGGGGCGATTCCGGCCCACCGCTATGGGGATGGGGGGAATGTGGGGCGGGGGGGGAAGAGAGGCAGAGCAGCAGCAGAGGGGGAACTCACCGGTGAGCGGCGCACAGACAGACAGAGAGCGGAGAGGCGGCAGCGCAGCACTGCGGGCAGAGAGCGGCGTCAGCGGCACAGAGAGGGGGCACAGAATGGCACAGCACAGCACAGCACAGCACAGCACAGCGTGGGATGGGATGGGATGGGATGGGATGGCACAGCACAGCACGGCACGGCATGGCATGGCATGGGATGGCACAGCACAGCACGGCACAGCATGGGATGGGATGGGATGGGATGGGATGGGATGGCACAGCACAGCACGGCACAGCACAGCATGGGATGGGATGGGATGGGATGGGATGGGATGGGATGGCACAGCACAGCACGGCACGGCATGGCATGGCATGGGATGGGATGGCACAGCACAGCACAGCGCAGCACGGCATGGGATGGGATGGGATGGGATGGGATGGGATGGGATGGGATGGGATGGCACAGCACGGCACGGCACAGCATGGCAGGGATCAGCAGGGCACGGCAGGGCGTGGGATGGCACAGCAGGGCACGGGATAGCATGGGATGGCATGGGACGGCACAGCAGGGCATGGAATGGCATAGCAGGGCACGGCAGGGCACAGCATGTCATGGACTGGCACAGCATGGCATGGAATGGCATGGGATGGCATGGAATGGCATGGAATAGCACAGCAGGGCATGGAAAGCCATAGCAGGGCATGGAATGGCATGGAATAGCACAGCATGACACAGCACGGCATGGAATGGCACAGCATGGCACGGAATGGCATGGAATGGCATGGAATGGCATGGGATGGCATGGCAGGGCACACATGGGACGCATGGCACAGAATGACACAGGTTGGCACAGGTTGGCACACATGGCACACAGCATAGGATGGCAGAGGATGGCACAGGATGACATACAGCACAGGATGGCATACATGGCACACAGCACAGGATGGCACACAGAGTACAGGTTGGCACAGGGTGGCACACATAGCATACAGCACAGGATGGCATACATGGCACACATGGCACCCAGCAGAGGCTGGCAGAGGATGGCAGAGGATGGCACACATGGCACACAGCACAGCACAGCACAGCACACAGCAGAGGACGCCCCCAGCAGCCGCGCACCCTCCCCGCTACGCACCGCAGGGCGCCGTGCCGGGCAGAGCGCGTCCAACTGCTGCCGAATGGGGCCGGGGGGGTCCCGGGGGGGTGCAGATCCTCAATGGATCGGCTCCACGATCGCAGCCTCTCCAGGGCGCCGTCCTCAGCGCCGTCGGGGCCCTCAAAGTCAAACCTGGGGGGCGCGCAGAGGCGGCACACAGCAATATGGGGGGGGCGCAGAGTGTCCCTCCCCCCCCCCCCCCCCCCCCGGGACCCCCAGCGCCCCCACTCACATGACGGCGCACTGCGCGAAGGACAGGTAGTTCACCAGCACGTCCAGCCCCTTGTTGGCATCATTGAGGAACTCACGCACCCATCTATAGGGGGACACGGCGCTCAGGGCGGGGGGCACCCCAAAGTCACCGCCCCAAACCATGACCCCAAACCAGGACGCCAAAACCAGGACCCCAAACCATGACCCCAAAACCAGGACCCCATACCATGACCTCAAAGCTAGGACCCCAAAATAGGACCCCAAAGTCAGGACCCCATTGCCACCACCCCACACCATGACCCCACACCATGACTCCAAAACCAGGACCCCAATGCCACCACCCCAGGATGGGTGGGTATGGGGATGGGGTCGAGGTCTGCATGGGGTGGGTGTGGATATGGGGTGGGTATGGGGTCTGTATAGGGTGGCTGTAGGTATGGGGTGGGTATGGGGACGGGGCGGGTGTGGGAATGGGGTCTGCATGGGGTGGGGATGGGGTCTGCATGGGGTGTGTAGGGTACAGGGTGTGTGCACGGGGTGCCCGTAGGGCCGGGCGCTCTCCGCCCCATAGCGGCGCAGTGGGAGCTGTGGGGTCGCGGCCGCCCATTTCCTGCAGCCCCAAACGACCGCCCCGAACTGCGCTTCCGCTCCGACCCCGGCGCTATTTCGGGACGTGGGAGGGAAGGGCCGATCCCATGGAAGGGCTGCGGGGCCGGAGGGGGAACAGCGGCAATGGGGCGGCCGGAGAGTGCGGGGACGTCCCCAATGCCACCCTGTGCCCACAGCCGTCCCGTCCCTATAGCAGTCCTGTTCCTATAGCCATCCCAGCCCCATAGTGACCCCCATCCCCATAGCCATCCTGTTCCTATAGCCGTCCTGTTCCTATAGCCGTCCTGTCCCCATAGCCACCCTGTCCCCACAGCCATCCTGTCCCTATAGCCGCCCCATCCCCATAGCCACCCTGTCCCTGTAACCACCCCATCCCTATAGCTATTCTGTCCCTATAGCCACCCTGTCCCCATAGTGACCCCATCCCCATAGCCACCCCGTTCCTATAGCCATCCTGTTCCTATAGCCACCCTGTTCCTATAGTGACCCCATCCCCATAGCCACCCCATTCCCATCCCTGTCCCATATGGCCACCCCGACCCCATAACCCCCCCATCCCCATAGCCATCCCTGTCCCATATGGCCACCCCGACCCCATAACCACCCCATCGCCGTGGCTCCACGCGATGCTGTGGGTCGGAGCTGAGCCCCACAGCGCAGGGAGGAGGAGGAGGTGGGGATCCGGCCCAGGGCGGCAGCGCTTCCCATCCGCCCCACATCCGCCCTGGAGCTGCAGCCCACCCTCAGTTCCTGCCCAGCCCCGACTTCCCCTACAGCTGCACCCCCCGAAGCCCCCCGACCCCCGCAGACCCACCCGATGTGGTTGGTCCTCAGGCTGATCTCCAACTCCCGCAGCACTTTGGTGGATTCCTGCACCCTCCTGCGGAACTTCTGCGGGCACAGCGGGGCCTGAGCTGCGGGTCCCCATAGCCCCCATAGACCCCATAGACCCCAGTGACCCCCCATAGTCCCCATAGCCCCCATAGACCCCCACAGACCCCACATAGACCCCACATAGACCCCCCATAGTCCCCATAGACCCCACATAGCCCCTATAGAACCCCCATAGTCCCCATAGCCCCCCATAGCCATCCCATAGACCCCCCATAGCCATCCCATAGATCCCCATAGCCTCCATAAACCCCCATAGCCATCCCATAGCCCCCCATAGCCCCCATAGACCCACCATAGCCCCCATAGCCCCCATCACCCCCATAGCCCCCATAGCCCCCCATAGCCATCCCATAGCCCCCTATAGCCCCCTATAGACCCACCATAGCCCCCATAGACCCCCATAGACCCCACAACGACCCCCACAGCCCCCCCACAGCCCCCCCCAACCCCCCACATCACCCTCCATAGTCCCCCCGTAGCCTCCCATAAATCCCCCATAGACCCCACAGCCCCCTCCAGCCCCCCATAGCTCCCCATAGCCCCCCCATAGACCCTCATAATCCCCCCATAGACCCCACAGCCCCCTCCAGCCCCACCACAGCCCTCCCACAGCCCTCCCACAGCCCCCCAAAGGCCCCCAAAGGCCCCCATAGCCCCCCCAGCCCCCCATAGACCCCCCACATCACCCCCCCAGCCCCCCCCCCACCTTCCGCGTGACGCCGGGGTCCAGGAAGCTCTGCAGCTTTTGGATGTAGGCGTGGGGGGGGCTCTTCACCTGGAAGCGCTCCTGGGGAGGGATGGGGGTGTGGGGGACGTGGGGGGGGACACGGCCATGGGGTGATGAGCCCCCCCAGCCCCCCCCCCATACCCACCTGGTCGCAGATCAGATCCCACTTCTTCTCGTTGTCGTATTGGCGCAGCAGCCGCGCTTTGTCCGGGGGGAGATTCATGGAGCTCTGGGGACAGGGGGGGACATGGGGGGACAGGGGGGGTCATGGGGGGGTCATGGGGGGACAGGGGGGGGTCATGGGGGGACATGGGGGGGGACATGGGGACACCCCACACAAAGCCCCACACGGCACCGCAGCACCCGGCAATGCCACAGAGAGGGCATCTGTCCCCATGGCACAACCAGGGTCCCCAATGGGGACAGCCATCCCCGTAGCGCAGCCCCACACCCCAATGGGGACACCCAACCCCATAGCACAGCTCGGGACCCCAATGGGGACAACCCATCCCATACAGCACAGCTGATGTTCCCAATGGGGACACCCATCCCCATAGTGCAGCCCCAATGGGGGAATCCATCCCCACGGCACAGCCCCATACCCCAAAGGGAACCCCAAGTGTGAGCCATGGGGGACAGCGGGTGCGGGATGGGGTGACACCAACTGTGGGGACAGAGCAGGAGAAGTGGGGCGACCCATTGGAAACTGGGGGGGGTCACCTCCATTGGGGAGATGGCATCCTATAGGGAGATCCCACTCTACTGGGGGATGTCACCCTATGGGGGGATGCCACCTCTATTGGGGGATGTGACCCCAATGGGGGATGTCACCCTATGGGGGGGTGTCACCTCCATCAGACGGCACCCTATTGAGTGACGCCACCTCCGCTGGCTGATGCCATCCCATCCTATGGGAGAATCCCCCTCTATTGGGGGATGTCACCCCAACAGGCGATGCCACCCCATAGGGGATGTCATCCTATTGAGTGACACCACCTCCACTGGGGGATGTGACCCCAATGGGGGGGTGTCACCCTACTGGGGGGGGCGTCACCTCCATTGGGGGATGTCAACCACATCGGGTGACGCCACCCCCACCACGGGACGTCACCCTATGGGGGGGGATCCCATCCTATTGGGGGACGTCACCCTATGGGGGGATCCCATCCTATTGGGGGATGTCACCCTATGGGGGGATCCCATCCTATTGGGGGACGTCACCCTATGGGGGGATCCCATCCTATTGGGGGATGTGACCCTATGGGGGGGTCGGCCACCAGCCAGCAGTCCGCCCATGGGGCGCAGCTCCATCCCCACAGCAGGGAGGGGCCGCAGCTCCACCCGCAGCCCCACGGCGCTAAAATTATCCCCAGAGCTGCAGGAAGGCGGGACAGAGCCGGGGGGGGGGCGGGGGGGGCATAGGGCCGTGGTGGGGGGGTTATGGGGCGGGGACGGCGGTGGGGGTGGCACCGCCCCCAGCCGTGCCGTGCGCCGGACGGGATGGGGACAGTGGAGGGGGGGGGACCGGGATAGTGCCCCCCCCCCTCCCGAACCGTCCCCCCCCGCGGCACCGCTGGGAGCGCAGCCCGACGGGTCCCCTCCCGACCCCATCCCCCGCTCCCTACGGGTGGCGGCAGCTCCGGGGGGGGCGGCGGGGGGGGCTTTGAAGCCGCAGCTCCGTTTCCTGCCTTTGTAGGGCCGGCGGGGCCGCTCCCGGCCGGGACGTTTCCTTTGCCCCCCCACCCCAATAAGGACCCCCCCCCCCAAATACACGCAGCAAAGGGATGGGGATGGGGGGGCGCGGGGGGGGCGGACGGAGCGCTGGGGGGGCGCCGCGATGTGGGGATGGGGAGATGGGGGCGCGGGTCGGGATGGGGACAGCGGGGACGTAAAGATGCGGGGATGGGGACGTGAGGAGGGGGGGACACGGAGGGGGGGGGGGGGTCCGGTCCCCGGTGTTGGGGTTGGGGATACGCGCCCCCCCCCCCCCCCATCCCGTCCCGACCCACGGGGCCGCGCGCGGCATTTCCTGCCCAGCGCCGCTTCCGCTCAATGCGGGACGGACGGGTCGGGATTTGGGGACGCGGGGACACAACGGGGGGGGGGCGCGGGGTGGGGGGCGGTCGGGAGCGGTGCCCCCGGAGCCGCCCCTCTGCGGACAAAGCGCTGTGAGCGCCGTCCCCGCAGCCCAAAAGCTGCGACCCCCCGCAGTCAGCGCCGCCGCGGGGACCCCAAAGCCGCGCGGGGACACCGAGGGGACCCCGAATGCGGGGCGACTCCGAACACAGCGGACGTTCCCGGAGTTCCCCGACGGCGGCACCGTCCGCGCTCGGGGTGGTGGGAGTTTGGGGGGGGGGGGGGGGGGGGGGGGGTTCCGCCCCGGCGCCCCCAGGAGAGGGCGGCACCGCGGGGGCGTCCCGGGAGCGCGCGTGGGGGCGGCGGGAGCGCGCAGCGGGGATCGGCGCGGGGCAACCGGGAGCCGTCGGGGCGGAAGGAGGGGGAGCGGGGGTGGGGTCCGGGGTGGGGGGGGGGGGGTGGCGGTTGAGGGGGGGGTCGGGGGTGGGGGGGGTCTCACCAGCACCATGGCGAAGCGCTCCTCCAGCTCGCACGGCTCCGGCATCGGCATCTTCCCGGCGCTCAGCCCCCCGCCCACCCCCGGGGCTCCCCCCGTTCCCGGGCCCCGGGGCAGCGCTTCCCCGTCCGCGCTCTCCACGTTCCCCATCCCCGGGCCCAGCAGCGGGGGGCGGTGGGGAGGCTCAGCCCGCTCCGCCCGCCCCGCCCCGCCCCGCCCGTCGGGGCCGCCCCGTCCGTTCCGTCGCCGTCCGCCACGAGGGGGCGCAGCACCGCGACGGCCGCCACGCTCGGCGCGACGCCGATTGGTCCGCCCGAAGGTTGACGGCGGCCAATCGGCACCGCGGCTCCGGAAGGGCTCTGACCAACGGTAGCGATCGGGCGCGGCCGCTCGCCAATAGGCCGCCGAAGCGTCTCCCTTATCCCCGCCCCGCGCGGAGCACGCGAGCCAATGAGACGGAGCGGGGGGCGGGACTTCGCGCCTCGCCCACCAATCAGCGGCGGGGGGCGGAGCAGAGTGGGGAGCGTTCGAGGCCCGGACGGACGGCGGAGCGCCGCGCAGGTGAGGGGCGCGGGGGGGGGCGGGGAGCGGCGCCGGGGGCGGCCCCGAACGGCCCCAACGGCCCCAACGACGGCCTCGACGGCCCCCGGGGCACCCAACGCTCCTCCGGGCCCCGCCCCGCGCGGCCCCGCCCCCCCCTCAGCCCTCCCCGGGGGTCGCGGCCTAACGGGGGGCCGAGCGCCGCGCAGGCCGCGCCCCGGAGGTGTGTGAGGGGGGGTGGGGGGGGGGGCGCTTCTGTGAGGCCGCGGCGCCGCGCGGGGGGCGGGGCGGACGGCGGGGGGTTAAAGGTCGCCCCGCGGCAACCGCGCGGTGGAGGCGGAGGGTTCGGTGGCGGTGGGGTTCCCCGCAACGGAGCCGTGCGGGGGCGGCTCCCACAGCGCGGGAGGGACCCCATAACCGCACGGCTCCGTAACGCCACAGCCCCCATAACCCCTCAGTCCCGGGAGGAGCCCTCCTACAGCCCCACAGCCCCCATAACCCCACAGCCCCACAGCCTTCCTGGCCCCCACAGCCCTGGGAGGAGCCCCCCTGACCCCTACAGCCCCGTAACCCTACAGTCCCACAGCCCTATAACCACACAGCCCCACAACCCCCACGTTCCTCACAGCCCCATAACCCCACAGCCCTACAGCCCCCGCAGCCCTGGGAGGAGCCCCCATAGCCCCATAACCTCGCAGCCCTGGGAGGAGCCCCTACAGCCCCCCTGGCCCCCACAGCCCTATAACCCCCAGTCCCAACAGCCTCACAACCCCCACAGCCCCAGGAGGAGCCCCCACAGCCCCATAGCCCCATAACCCCACACTCCCACAGCCCCGGGAGGAGCCCCCATAACCCCACAGCCCTACAGCCCCCACAGTCCCGGGAGGAGCCCCCCTGACCCCGACAGCCCCATAACCCCACAGCCCCATAACCCCCACAGCCCTGGGAGGAGCCCTGACAGCCCCCTGCAGTCCCACAACCCCCACAGCCCCAGGAGGAGCCCTCACAGCCCCCATAACCCCATAGCCTCATAACCCCACAGCCCCCATAACCCCACAGCCCCATAACCCCCACAGCCCTGGGAGGAGCCCTGACAGCCCCCTGCAGTCCCACAACCCCCACAGCCCCAGGAGGAGCCCTCACAGCCCCCATAACCCCATAGCCTCATAACCCCACAGCCCCCATAACCCCACAGCCCCCATAACCCCACAGCCCCATAACCCCACAGCCCTACAACCCCCACAGCCCCCATAACCCCACACTCCCACAGCCCCACACCCCCCACAGCCCCACTCCGGGCCGTCCCCTCCGCTCCACCCCACAGCCCCGTTTCACTTTCACAGCCCCCCCCCCCCCCCATACCCCCCCCGCTGACCCCCTTTGCCCCTCCCTCAGCCTGCAGCTCAGTGCAGCCGTCGCTCATTGGGCACAATGAACGTCTTTGACCGCAGCATCAACTTGGATGCCCTCTTCAAGTTCTCCCATATGTGAGTAACGCTCCGGGTGGGGGGGGTTCATTGTGCCCCCCCCCACCTGACCCCCCCACTCCCCCCCCCACAGCTCAGCCTCCACCCAGGAGCACCTGAAGAGGGTCTATGGCAGCTTTGCTCTCTGTATGCTGCTGGCGGCCGTGGGGGCGTACGTCAATGTGGTCACCCATCTGTTCCAGGTATGGGCGGGGGGTGTCTGCCCAACCCTGCCCCCCCCAGGCTGCTGGGGCTGCTGTGATCCCCCCCCATCCCTGTGACCCCCCCCCATATCCCTGTTATCCCTCCCTGTGGCCCTGTGCCCCCCCATATCCCCGTGACCCCCACCCCCTTATTCCTGCACCCCCCCATATCTATCTAACCCTCCCCGTGTTCCTATGACCCCCCCACCTGTCCCTGTGCCCCCCCCATATCCCCATGACCCCCCCACATCTGTTCCTCTGACCCCCCCATATCCCTGTGACCCCCCCCCCATTTCCCTGTGCTCCCCCCACATCCCCGTGGCCCCCCCGTGGCCCTGTACCCCCCCATATCCATGTGCCCCCCTGTGTCCCCGTGACCCCCCCGACATCCCTGTGACCCCCCATATCCCCATGACCCCCCCGTGTCTGTGCACCCCCCCCCATAACCCTGTGCCCCCCCACATATCCCCATGACCCACTCATTACACCCACGCCCCCCTATATCCCCGTGCCCCTCCATACCCCATGACCCCCCCCATCCCTATGCACCCCTTTATCCCCGTGACCCCCATGTCCCTGGGGGGGGTCGGGGGGCGCACTGTGACCCCCCCACGTCGCCCCCCCCCCAGTTCAGCCTGCTGAGTGGTTTGGGCTCCCTGGGGCTGATGGTGTGGCTGACAGCGACGCCCCACAGCAGAGAGACGGAGCAGCAGCGGCTGGGGATGCTGGCAGGCTTTGCCTTCCTCACAGGTATGGGGTACCCCAAAAAGGGGGGGGGGAGGCACTGTGCACCCCCAAATCCTCCACACACCCCCCCCCCCTTCCCCTCCCTATGTGCGATGGGGGGGAGGTGAGGGGGTCCTCACGCTGCTCTCTGTCCTTCCAGGCATCAACCTGGGGCCCCTCCTGCAGATGTGCATCGCCATCAACCCAGGTAGGGGCCCCCCCGCTGCCCTATAGAGCCCCCTCACCCCCCATAGAGCCTCCTACAGAGCCCCTGACTGCCCATAGAGCCCCCCCTGTAGAGCCCAATGGCCCCCCTATAGAGTCCCCTGACCACCCTGTAGAGCCCCCCACAGAGCCCCCTGACCCCCCTGTAGACCCCCCTGACCCCCCCACAGACCCCCCTGACCCCCCTGTAGAGCCCCCTGACCCCCCTGTAGAGCCCCCTGACCCCCCTGTAGACCCCCCTGACCCCCCTATAGACCCCCCTGACCCCCTTATAGACCCCCCTGACCCCCCACAGACCCCCCTGACCCCCTTATAGACCCCCCTGACCCCCCACAGACCCCCCTGACCACCTCTCCTCTCCCCCAGCATTATCCCCACCGCCTTCCTGGGCACGGCCGCCATCTTCGGCTGTTTCTCACTCAGTGCTCTCTATGCCCGGCGCCGCAGTTTTCTCTACCTGGGAGGTGAGGGTGCCCCAAAAAGGGGCGGGGGTCCCCCAAAAGGGAGGGGAGGTGCCCCATAGAGGGGCCAGGGTGCCCCAAAAGGGGTTGAGTGGCTCAAAAGGGATTGGAGGTGCCGTAAAAGGGACCAGAGTGGCCCAAAAGGGGCTGGGGGTACCCCAAAAGGGGTGGGAGGCGCCCCATAGAGGGGTTGGGGTGGCCTAAAAGGGATTGGAGGTGGCCCAGAAGGCAATGGGGGTGACTCGTGGAGGGGTTGGGGTGCCCCCAAAGGG
This sequence comes from Gallus gallus, assembly GCF_016699485.2. NCBI lineage: Eukaryota > Metazoa > Chordata > Aves > Galliformes > Phasianidae > Gallus > Gallus gallus. Next base: position 113,099 of record NC_052565.1, on the reverse strand, counting down.
TCGGGGTGCCCCAAAAAGGATTGGAGGTACTCTCAAAGGGGCCAGGGTGCCCCAAAAAGGGGCTGGGGTGCCCCATGGAGGGATTGGGGTGCCCCAAAAGAGTCAGGGTGCCCCAAAAGGAATTGGAGGTGTCCCCAAAGGGTTGGAGTGCCCTATAGAGGTATTGGGGTGCCCCCAAAGGGCCGGGGTGCCCCATGGAGGTATTGGGGTACCCCAAAGGGTCGGGGTGCCCCATGGAGGTATTGGGGTACCCCAAAGGGCCGGGGTGCCCCTCACGGGGCTGTGCTCACTGCCGTCTCCCTGCAGGTTTTCTGCTCTCCGGCCTCACTCTGCTGCTGCTCTCCTCTCTGCTTAACGCACTGCTGGGCTCCGTGTGGCTCTTCACGGTGGGTTCTCCATCCCCGCACCTTCCAGGACCCCCCCGGGCCGCCGTACCCCAATGAGGGGGGGGTTCCCATCTGACCCCCCCCCCTAACCCCCCCATCCTCCCTGCAGGCCAATCTGTACGTGGGGCTGATGCTGATGTGTGGCTTCGTGCTCTTCGACACTCAGCTCATCATTGAGAAGGCAGAGAGCGGAGATAAGGATTACATCTGGTGGGTGTGGGGTGCTGTGGGGTGCTATGGGGTGCTATGGGGTGTTATGGGGTGCTGTGGGGTGGGGCTGGGGGGGTCGGGGTGGCACAGCCCCCCCTCTGAGCGCTGTGCTGTGACCCCATAGGCACTGCGTGGATCTCTTCCTGGATTTTGTCAACATCTTCCGAGAGCTGCTGATGATCCTGGGGGTGAATGAGGTGCTGTGGGGTGGGGGGGTTATGGGGGGGGGGGGTTATGGGGTGGGAGAAAAGGTTATGGGATGGAGGGTTATGGAGTGGGGTTATGGGATTGCAGAGAGGGTTATGGGATAGAGGAGGGGTTATGGGGTGGGATGGGGTTATGGGATGGCATTATAGGATGGCATTATGGGATGGAATGGTGTTATGGGTGGCGTTACGGGATGGGATGGGATGGGATGCGGTGATGGGATGGCATTGTGGGATGGAGTGATGGGATGGCATTATGGGATGGAGTGATGGGATGGTGTTATGGGATGGAGTGATGGGATGGCGTTATGGGATGGCATTATGGGATGGAGTGATGGGATGGCGTTATGGGATGGCATTATGGGATGGAGTGATGGGATGGCATTATGGGATGGAGTGATGGGATGGCATTATGGGATGGCGTTATGGGATGGGATGGCATTATGGGATGGCGTTATGGGGCAGCGCTGACAGCCGCCTCTCCCCCGGCAGAACAAGAAGAAGGAGAAGAAGTGAAGCCGCTCCGGGGCGAAGTGGAGCCGTCCCCCCCCCGACCCCCCCCCAACCCCCATCCCCCCCATCCCCCCCATCCCCCCCCCACCCCCCCGGTTCATTAAAGGCTGCTTTGCTGCCCCCCAGCAGCCCGGACGCTTTGGCACCTCGTGGCTCCTTTCCTTCCCTGCCCCATTCCCCCCATTGATGCCCCACAGATCTGTTGGCGCTCAGCTCCGCAGCCCCCACCCCCCCCACCCCCCCCGGGCTGTGTTTATGGGGGGGTTGGGGGGGTCCACCTTCCTTTGACCCCCACCCACAAAGGGGACTGGGGGGGGTGGGGGGGTGTTGGGACCCCTTTCTGCCCCACAGAGCGTCTCCTTTAGCAGCAGTGCCAAGCAGAGCAGCGCCCAGCAGGTCTGACTGTAATTAATTAATTATCCCCCCCCAATTAACGCCCCCCCCTCCTTCCCCCCCCCTGGGAGCGGTGATGGCTGCAGGGCTGTCTTTGTACACCGAAATGATTCAATAAAACGCTCAGATTGAAACCGTGCAGCAGCCCGGGGGGGGGGGGGGCAAAAAAAGGGGGGGACACACAGAGACAGCGCCATTATAAATAAAGGGGGGGCGGGGGGGGCGGCTTTATTGAGTTAAAAACGTGGGGGGGGTGGGGGGGGGGGGCTGTACAATGTGATAGCACCATAAGAGAGAGGGAAGGGAAGGCGGGGGGGGCACAGAGCACCGGGACCCCCCACAGCCCCCCCTTATTGTGGGGTGGGGGGTGGAAGACTGCATCCCACCCCATGGGGGGGGCGGGGGGTGTTTGGGGGGGGTCTGCGGGGGGGTTCAGCCCTGACTGCCGCAGGAGGACAGACTGTCATACAGGGAATCGCTGAGCGACTCCGAGTGCTCCAACCCGGGGGGGGCCGCAGCCCCCCCCCCGCGACCGCACCTCCGCGCTGCCCTCATCCCCCACGTCGGACGCGCTGGGGGTGCGGCTGCTGCCCGCGCTCAGGGGGGGGGGCAGCGGGGGGGGGGGGGTCCGGAGATGCGCCGCGCCGCGGGGATGGGCTGCAGACGGGAGGCTGTAATGGGGGGGGGCGAGAAGAGACTGAATGGCGGCCACCGCCCCCACCCCATTCATCCCCCCCCATTCAGCCCACTCCATTCACCCCCACCCCATTCATCCCCCCTCCATTCACCCCCCCCCCCCATTCAGCCCACCCCATTCACCACCCCCTTCCTCCACCCCCCCATTCCCCCCCCATTCACACCCATCCCATTCACCCCCCCCCCATTCGTCCCCACTCCACCCCCCCCCCATTCAACCCACTCCACCACCCCCTCCCCCCATTCACCCCCACTCCATTCACCCCCCCCCATTCAGCCCCGCCCCATTCGCCACCCCCGGGTATTATGGGGTGCCCCCCCCCCCCTTACCATCCCCCCCGCGGTGCACAGGAATGGATCGGCCGCCCCGCAGCTCCGCGCGTTGGGGAAGGTCCAATTCTTGCCCTGCTGAGCGCGGCGCGGCTTCACAGCATCGGCTGGGGGAGGATTGGGGGGGGGGGGGGGGGGGGGGGGGGTCAGTGCCGACACCCCCCACAGGGACACCCCCCCCCCCCCCCCAACCCTCCCGAGACCCCCATTGGGCCCCCCCTTCCCCCGGACCCCCTCTCTGGGGGTCAATGCCACCCCCAAACAGAGACCCCCCCCCCCCCCACGGTCACCACTACCCCCAGTGGAGACCCTCTCCATCCCCCCCCCCCGCGGGACCCCCAGTGGACCCCCCCCCTTGCTCATGGGACCCCGGCCATGAGCTCTGTTCACCCGTGGGACCCCCCCTTAACGGGACCCCCCCCACTCCCCACTGCCCCCCCCCATCCGACACCCACCCTGCAGCCCCCCCCGTTGGGCCGCACTGACTCCGCTGTGGGGCGCAGTGGGGCCGGAGCGGCGTTTCCCCATCAGCTCCTCCACCCCCGGCAGCTCCCGCTCCAAAGTGCGGGCCTTGCGGGGTACTTTGGTGTTGGGGGGGGGCGGGGGGGGCGCGGGAGGAGCGCTGGGGGGGGGGGCAGCGATCCCACGAGGTTTGGGGGCTCCTTTCGTGGGGACCCCCCCATAATCCGGGGGGGGGAAAGTCCCGATGCCGCTGTCCAGAGTGCGCGTCAGGGAGCTGCAGGCTGTGGGGCACAGAAAGGGAAGGAGGGGGGGGGGGTTGTGGACCACCCCCCCAACCCCCCCCCCCATGAGGACCCCCCCCAAAAGGAACCCTCATGGGACCTCAGCCATGAGCTCTATTCACCCGTGGGACCCCCCCTTAATGGGACCCCACCTCAACGGGACCCCCCCAAAGGACCACCATCCCCCCCCCCCCCCCCCCCCCGCCTTAATGGGAACCTCCCCTCAATGGGACCCCCCCCATAAGAGACCCCCCCAAAAGACCACCATCCCCCCCCCCTTAATGGGATTCCCCCATAAAATCCCCCCCCATATGAGAGCCCCCCCCCCCCCAATATGGGACTTTCAGCCATGGAACCCCCCCCCAAGAGCCAAGTATGGAACCCCCATTCCACGAGACACCCCCCCCCCCCCATGAGCCCCCCCCCAAATGGGATCCCAGCCATGAGACCCCCCCAACCCCACGATAATCCCCCCCATAAGCTCTCTTCCCCCATGGGACCCCCCCTTAATGGGACCCTCCCCATAAAATCTCCCCTTAATGGGAACCCCCCTTAATGGGACCCCCCAACACAGGATACTCCCTATGAAACCCCCCCACGAGACCCCCATGTTGGACCCCCCCTCCCTGAGACCCCTCCCCTATGAGACCCCCCCCCCAATTCTCCCCACCTGCGAAGTGCTGCAGCGGCCCCAGTTCTGATAAGCGCTCATCGGGGTGCAGCTCACCCCGCAGCCCCACACTGGGAACCTATGGGGCAGCATCAGTAGGGTCAGCATCCATGGGGTGCCCGGGGGGGGGCAGAGGGGGGGGGTCCTCACCTTGTGGGGGGGCTCCTGGCCGCCCCTCAGGTGCCCCACGATGCCGTTGCGGCACAGATCCCGTTTGTGCTCCAGGCGGCTCTCATAGGACGCGTCCTTCCCATCCACCCTATGGGGGGGGGATGGTGAGACACCCTATTGGGGGGGGGCACCCCATGGAGTGACCCCCCCACAGGTGTGCGCCCCATCCCATCCCACCCCAACCCCACCGTATCCCTATGGCACCCCCACCCCATCCCCCCCCCACTGTATCCCCATCCCCATTCCCACCCCACAGTATCCCCACTGCATTCTCCTACCCATCCCTATGGTAACCCCAATGGGATCCCCCATCCCATCCCACCCCCATGGTATCCCTACAGCATCCTCACCCCATCCCATGCTCATATCCATCTCACCCCCATCCCACCCCCACTTTATCCCCATCCCATCCCATCCCACCCCATGGTATCCCCATCCCATCCCATCCCATAGTATCCCTGCTGTATCTCCACCCCATCCCATCCCCATCCCCATCCCACCCCATGGTATCCCCATCCCCATTCTGTCCCCATCCCATTTTCACCCTACAGTATCCCCACAGCCTCCTCCTACCCATCTCTATGGTACCCCCATGGTACCCCCATCCCATCCCCATCCTATCCCATCCCATCCCATCCCATCCCCATCCCCATCCCATGCTATTCCATCCCATCCCATCCCATCCCATCCCATTCCCATTCCCATCCCCATTCCCACCCCACGGTATCCCCATCCCATCCCAACCCATCGTATCCCTGTTGTATCTCCACCCCACCCCACCCCGCCCCATCCCCACCCCGCGGTATCCCCACGGCCCCCCCCCCCCCCCGTTATGTCCCCCCACCTCTCCAGCAGTCTCTGTACGAATTCTCTCGCCGTTCCATCCCGTCCCGCTGCGCGTCTCCGCGCCGCCCCTCCGCGCCCCTTCAGTTCCTCCCTCCCCGCGCCGCGCAGCGCCGCCTCTCCGTCCCGCACTCCGTCCCGCACTCCGTCCCGCACTCCGTCCCGCACTCCGTCCCGCACTCCGTCCCGCACTCCGTCCCGCAGCGCCCTCCTCAGATCCTCCGCCCGTTCCATCAGACGGGATATATTCACCCCCTCCGTCTCCGCTTTCCGCCCCCCCGCCGTTTTGCCGTCCCTGCGCAGCGCTGCGGGTCCCCATTCGCCGCGGCCGCGCAATGCGGGCAATTTACTGCGGCGCAATCCGAGCCACCCCGCCAGACCGCCGCCCCCCCCCCCGCCGCCGCCGCCGCCCCCCCCGCCGCCCCCCCCGCCCTTCCCTTTGCCGTCCCCCCCCCCCCCCTGCAGCCTCAATACGTTCTCTTCGATCCCTTTCATCACTTTCTCTTCGATGGCGGAATGCGCCCCCGCCGCGGGGGGGGGCGGCGGATTGGGGGCGGCGGGGACGGGAGCCGTATGGGGGGGTCCGCCGCCCCCTCCGCCGCCCCCCCCGCCCGCAGCCGGTCGGCCCCGCGGCCCCGCGCCCCCCCCGCCCCCTCCGATGGGGTCGGGGGGTTTCGGGCCGCTGCGGCCGCTCCGAGCTGAGGGTCGCCCGGGGGGGGGGCCGCTTTTGGTGGGAGCCCCCGAGCGCTCCTTAAGGGGGGGGGGCGCAGCGGAGGACTCGGGGGGTTTCTTAAAGGGGCGGCGGCACTGAGCGGAACCCCCCGGGACGGAGCGGCGGGAGGGGGGGGGGGACGCGGCTGCTCGGTCCGATGGGATGGAGGGGGGGGGCGGGGGGGGGTCGTAAGGGTGGGGGGGCGGGGCTGACCCATAGGTGTGCGGCTGAGGGGGAGGGGTCGACCCATAAGTGTGGGGCGGGGGGGGCGGGGTTGACCCATAGGCGTGGGGCGGGGGGGGTCCCTGTGGTGATGCCCCGCAGGACTGGGGCTGGGGGGTCCCCGGGGATGGCGCCCCCCCATAGGTGTGGGGTTGGGGGGGCGGGGCTGAGCCGTGACTTTGGGGCTGGGGGGACGGAGTCGCCCCGTAAGTGTGGGGTTGGGGGGGCGGGGCCGCCCCATAAGTGTGGGGCTGGGGGAAGTTGGGGCTCTCGGGGGGCGTTTCGGGGGGGCCGCTGCGGCACGGGATGCGGGAGGCGCGGGGCAGCTGAGGGCTGAGGCGCAGCGCGGGGGGGGGGTCCCGACCCTTTGAGCCCCATGGATGGGGACAGCAGTGGGGCTGAGGGCACCCCCAGGTGTGGGGCGCAGCCGCCCTCGGGGCTCTCCTCCTCGTATAGGCCCAGATATGGGGGAAGGGGGGGCTCGGGGGTGGGGGGGGCGGTGTGGGGGGGCCCCCCCAGCAGAGGGTCCGTTTCCTCCTCCAATCTGCGCAGCACTTCCAGGATCTGCGCCTTCTTCTTCAAGAATGGGGAGAGGGCGTCCAGGGGGGGGGCGGCGGTGGGGCAGAGGGGGGGGCTGAGAGCGGTGATCGATGGGGGTCCCAATGGGGTGACCTGCGGGGGGGGGGGGGGGGGGGGTCATGGCCACATCACCCCATGGGTATGGGTGGGGGGGGTCACGACCACATCATCCCATGGGCATGGGGGGTCATGGCCACCTCATCCCATGGATGGGGGGGTCACAACATGGGCTATAGGGACGCTGTGGGTCTGAGGATACCGACCTGCGCTGGGGGGGCACAGCAGCCGTGGGGCGGCGGGGCGGGTGGGCGCTCAGGGCTGCCGGGGGGGTCCGGGGACAGCGGGCGCAGCTGGAGGGGACACAGAGCCACGTGATGAGGGGGCTCTGCCCCACACCGCCCCCCCCACAGCCCCACACATACACACACAGACCTGGGCTGGGGGGGGTCCGGGCGGGGGCTGCAGGCGCTGCTGGCAGAGGTCGCTCAGCGCCCGGTTCTGCCTCTCCAGCTCCGCCACGCGCTTCTTCAGCTTCAGGCACTCCTCCCGCAGGTCCTGGGGGGGATATGGGGTCAGCACCAGCCCTATAGGCAGCCCCATAGATGGACACCGCCGCCCCCTGCCCCAGGGACCCCCATCAGCGCCCCCACGCACCCTTAGGGCCCCCCAGCCCCACAGACGGACATCTCTGGATGCCCCCAGACACCCCCAGCCCCATGGGTACCCCCCCCACAGGGACCCCAACCCCACAGACACCCATCGGGACCCCCACAGCCCCATAGAAACCCAAAATCCCACGGGGTCCCCAGGGCACTCCCCAGCCCCACGGGCACCCCCAGACACCCCCAGCCCCATAGGCAGTCCCAGCCTCACAGACAGACACCCCTGAAGACCCCACAAATGGACACCCCCACCCCATGGCCATCCCCCCCCCCCAAAGGACCCCAACCCCACAGACATCCATCAGAACCCCCCCAGCCCCATAGACACCCCCCCATCCCAGGGGTCCTCAGGGCCCCCCAGTCGCATCAGCACCCCCAAGATGCCCCCAGCCCCATATATATATATATATATATATACACCCCTATGGCCCCCCAGCCCCACAAACGAACACCTCCAGCCCCATGGACACCCCCCCCCAAAGGGACCCCAACCCCACAGACATCTATCAGGACCCCCAGCCCCAGAGACACCCCCCCATCCCAGGGGTCCTCAGGGCCTCCCAGCCCCATATATATATATGTATATATATACACCCATAGGCCCCCCCAGCCCCACAGACACCCCTCCCCCCCCCATACACCCCTACAACCACCCCCGGCCCCCCCACCTTCTGGTTGAGCAGCGCCTGCACCACGTGGTTGGCGACCTGGTGGGCACAGCGGGTTGTGGGGGCCGTTGGGGGGGGTCAGCAGCCCTATAACCCCCCCCTCTCTCTGCCCCCCCCCACCCCGCACCTCATCCAAGCAGCGCTCGTACGTCTCCCGTTGGTTCTCATTGGCCTGAGCCAGAGCCGAGTTCTCCTCCTGGGGACACAGCGGGGACACTGCGGGGGGCACCGGGGGGGGACCCCATCCCATCCATGACCGGGGGGGGGGGGGGTCATACACTGGGGGGGTCACACGCTGGGGGGGTCATACACTGGGGGTCATATACTGGGAGGGGATCATACATGGGGGGGGTCATACAATGGGGAGAGGTCATACATTGGGGGGTCATACATTGCAGGGGGGGTCATACATTGGGAAGAGATCATACATTGGGGGGGTCATATATTGGGGGGGGGTCATACAATGGGAAGAGGTCATACATTGAGGGACTGAGGGGGTCCTATATTGGGAGGGGATCATACATGGGGGGTCATTCACTGGGGGGGTCATTCACTGGGGGGGTCATGCATTGGGGGGTCACACAATGGGGAGAGGTCATACTTTGGGGGGGGTCACTGGGAGGGGATCATACATGGGGGGGTCATACATTGGGGGGGGCGCAGAGCTCCGTAACACCGCCCCCCCCTCCCCGTACCTCCAATTCCCGCAGCCGCTGCAGCAGTTCCCGGTTCGCCCCTCCCCCCCCCCGGGCGTCCCCCGGAGCTTCGGCCAAACTCTCCGCCATGGCGGGGGGGTCGCGCGGGGCGGCGGACGGACGGACGGACGGACGGACGGACAGCCGACCGCCCCCCGCGGCTCAGCGCGGTGCCACCTGCGGGGACGGCGGGGGCTGTGAGGGGGGGCACCCCCCACACTCCCCCCCCCCCATCCCGGCGCGGCCCCCCCCGCTCTCACCGGGCGTTACGGCGGCGGCGGCGCGGCCATGGTTGGACGCGGGGCGGGGGGGGGTCCTGTGGTGACGTCACGGCCGCACCGGGACGGGCCCCGCCCCCGCGCGCTACCGCCGCCAATCGGCGCTCGGGAAGGGAGGAGGGGATGGAGGTCTCCGCCAATCGGCGCCCGGGGTGGGTGGAGGGGATCGCGCTCTCTGCCAATCGGTGCCTCGGAGGGGCGGGGAGTGCTGAGCGTTCCGCCAATGATCGCACGGGAGAGGATGGAGGGGGCTGTGCTGCCCGCCAATCAGCTCCTGGGAGGGGGCGGAGCGTTTTGAGCTCTCCGCCAATCAGCGCGCGCGTGGGGGGGAGGGGGGACGGCACAAACCCGGCCGCAATTTGCGTTTTTTTGTCCCAAATCCGCGATTTCTGCCGTTTCCGGGGCGCCCGACCCCCCCCCACCGACGGAGGGCCCCACCTCCCCCACCCCCCCCCGATAGGGCCCCCCCACTCCCACCCAGGGGCTCTGCGCCCCACGCTGCCCCCCCCCACGTGCCCCCACTTTCCACCTCCCCCCCTCTGTGCCCCCCCATATGCCCCCCCCATCTCCCATCCTACCTCCCCCCCCATTTCCCCCCCATATCCCCCCCCCTTCCCATGTCCACCCCCTCTATCTGCCCCCCCATATCTCCCACCCCCCCATCTCCCCCTTCCCCATCCCCCCCCATGTACCCCCCCTATGTCCCCCCCCTTCCTTTGTCCCCCCCCTTCCCATGTCCCCCTTTGTATCTGCACCCCCCCCCCATCAGCACAGTGATGCAGGGATCCCATCCAATGTCTTTATTGGGGGGGGGGATAGGAGTGGCACCCCCTCCCACACCAACAACACCGCATGGGACAGCGCCACCCCCCCCATCCCCGGTGCTGGGGGTCACCGCTGGGGGGGTCACCCCAACCCCCCCCTCCCCCACTCACCCGGGGGGGGGCTGTGGGTTCAGCTGACAGCCGAGGGCTGCAGGGTCCCATTGGGGGGGTCCTCGGGGCGCGGGGCGCTCTGTGGGGACAGAGAAGGTGATGTGGGGTGAGGGGGGGTCTCATTGGGGGGGGGGGGGGGGGGGGGCGTTCGGCCCCGTGTTGCTCCCGCACGAATCGGTCGCCCCACGTGGGGGGGGGCACCGACAGACCGCGAGCGGCTCTCTGGGCTCCTGCTTGAAGCCAACGGCTATGGGAGAACCGACGGCCTTCATCCAGGGCCGGGGGGGGGGGGCACACGGCCCCATAAGGGACAGGGCTGCGGGGATGGGGGGGTCGCCTGATGCTGTCAGAATACATGGGGGCACCCATTGACCCAAAGGGTATGGGATCACCCATTGCCCCCCAGGATATGGGGTCACCCACTGCCCCCAGAATATATGGTATGGGGTCTCCCACTGTCCCCAGGGATATGGGGTCACCCACTGCCCCCCAGGACATGGGATATGGGGTCACCCACAGCCCCAGTAATATGGTATGGGGTCACCCATTGCCCCTGGGATATAGGGTCACCCACTGCTCCAGGGATATGGAATAAAGGGTCACCTACTGCCTCCTAGGATATGGGATACGGGGTCACCCACTGCCCCCAGGATATGAGATATGGGGTCACCCACTGCCCCCCAGGATATGGGGTATGGGGTCACCCACTGCTCCAGGGATATGGGATATGGAGTGACCTACTGCCTCCTAGGATATGAGGTATGGGGTCACCCCTTGCCCCAAGGAGTATGGGGTCACCCACAGCCCCTGGGATATGGGGTATGGGGTCACCCACAGCTGGATGCCACCAGCACTGCTCCATCCCATACCTGTGCAGGTGACACCGCAGCCGTGGCGAAGCTGTGGGTCCCCCTGTCTGTGGGTGCCACGTGTGGGGGGGGGACGGCGGCGTGAGGGGGGTCCTCCAGGGCCAAAATGTCAATGGGGGCTTCAGCCACATCCCGGATGGACGGAGCGAGGGCGGCGGACGGATCGAAGAGCAGCGGGGATGGGGGGCACTGCATGCCATCACCCACCACGTCCAGGTCCTATGGGGCATCAGGAGGGGCATGAGGAGGGGTCCCGGAGCCCCCAGACCCAACGCAGAGCTGCTCTGTGCTGTCTGTGGGGCAGGGGATGCTGAGCGGGTGGGATTAAGAGCTGCGTGGGGGCGTCGGGGGATTAAAATCCCCGTGTGTTCCCGCTGGGATAGGAGGGGTGGGAAGGAATCTGTCCTTGAAGGAATAAAAAGGGTTGGAGTGAAAGAGGGGTCACAGACAGCACCCAAAGCCCTCCCAAAGGGGCATCTGCCCCACACGTGGAGCGCTGCTGCTCAGCTTTGGGGGCTGATCCTCCCCACGTGAGCAGGAACACAACTGGATGGAAGATGATGGAATCCTGGGATGGGCTGGGTTGGAAGGGGCCTTAAAGGTGATGGAACCACGGGGTGGGTTGGGTTGGAGAACTATGGGATGGTTGGGCTGGAAGGGTCCTTAATGACCACATAATTATGGGATGGTTGGGTTGGAAAGGTCCTCCAAGGTGATGGAACCTTGGGATGGGTTGGGCTGGAAGGGACCTTAACAACCATGGAGGCATGGAATGGGTTGGAGAACCATGGGATGGTTGGGTTGGAAGGGACCTTAATGATCACATAATTATGGGACGGTTGGGTTGGAAAGGGCCTTCAAGATGACAGAACCATGGGGGGGGTTGGGTTGGAGAACTATGGGATGGTTGGGTTGGAAGGGACCTTAATGATCACATAACCATGGGACGGTTGGGTTGGAAAGGTCCTCCAAGGTGATGGAACCATAGGGTTGGTTGGGTTGAAGGGACCTTAATCACGGAGCCATGGAATGGGTTGGGTTGGAGAGGTCCTTCAAGGTGACGGAACCTTGGGATGGGTTGGAGAACCACGGGATGGCCGGCGTGGGATGGGATGGCCAAGTTCGGTGTATGAGCACACGTGGCTCCAGCAGCACTCCTCCCAGCGCCCCATCCACGCTCACTTGTGAAAAGGAGGAGCTCCGGGACGCCCCCCCGCCAGCAGCACGCCCAACTTACATCGCTGAACTCCAGGGGCAAACTCTCGGTGGGCTGCAGCTCTGCAGCACTCAGGTACAGGTCGGTGGGGGCCGCCTCCAGCTCCTCGGGCACAGCCAGCACCTGCTCGGGGACGTACATCTGCGGGGGCAGGCGGAGGTGCAGCGGGCAGCAGGGCTCCTCTGAGAGGCTGATGGGAACGGGTTTGTTGCAGGGCACCTCCTCGGAGCCCTGGCACGGTTTGAACAGCGTCTGGTTGGTGTCCTGGCAGATGTCTGAGATGGGGGTCAAGGGGAAAGTGCAGTATGGCCACAGCGTGACTGCGTGCAGAGAGTCACAGAGCGGTTGGGTTGGAAGGGACATTAAAATCGTGGAACCCTGGGATGGGTTGGAAGGGAATCAAAGATCATGGAACCACGGGATGGGTTGGAGAACCATGGGTGGGTGGGTGGGTTGGAAGGGATCTCCAATATCATGGAACCGTGGGATGGTTGGGTTGGAAGGGACCTTCGAGACGATGGAGTCTTAGGATGGTTTGGGTTGGAAGGGATCTCAAAGATCATGGAGCCATGGGATGGGTCGGGATAGAAGGGACCTCAAACATCACGGAACCATGGGATGGTTGGGTTGGAGAACCACGGGATGGTTGGGTTGGAAGGGATCTCAAAGATCATGGAGCCATGGGGGGGGTTGGGCCAGAAGGGACCTCCAGGATCAGACAACCATAGAATGGTTGCGTTGGAGGCGACATTACAGACTGCAGAACCATGGAGTGGTTGGGTTGGAAGAAACCCTACAGATCATCCAACCGCAGAACGGTTGAGTGGGAAGGGACCCCCAGAGCCCCCCCAGCCCCACCCCCATCAGCCCCCCACGGCAGTGGGCACCTCCAGGGATGGGGCACCCACGCTTCCCTGGGCAGCAGGTTGGTAAAATCCCTTTCAGAGCACCGCCGGTGCAGCAGAGGCGGCTGCAGTGCCCCCCCAGAGCCAGGGCTGCGGTTCCGCTGCTTCCCACCCTCCTTTTTCCTCCCCAGGGAAAAACCCATTCCTGTCTGAGGTGTCAATGGGATTTCCTGCCTTTCATCACCACCGCTGCAGCTGCGCAGAGCAGTGGGAGAGCGAAGCCCATCTTTGGGCAGAACACCAACGTGTCCCCACATCCACCCCACCCGCCCACACCCACCGGTGCTGAGCACGGAGCACCTCTTTGGGGTGGGACCCCGGGATCCCAGCCCCGAGCACCCAGCCGGGCCGCTGCAACCTGAGGTGCTCCCTTTGCAGCCTCCCCTTCGTGGGACAGGAAAAGCAAAGCTCAGCCCCACGGACGTTGGCAGAAAGCGCCGGCTTTGACCCCCCTTCCCAACTGACCGCAGCTCTGTGCTCGGAGGGGCCAACAGCACGGGCTGCCAGGAGGGTGAACTGCACGGCTGATGGCTCGGATGCATGGAAACGCAGCCCTTTTCCACTCCCCCTCCCTGCTCGGATGGAGCCAGCTGCAGCACGCCTTGCTCAGAGCATGGGGGGGGGCCGCATCCGGCCCTCCTTCCCACCCCCACAGCCAGAGGAGAGGAACACCGGCAGCTTCCAGCTCCCAGCACACTGCTGCAGCAACGAACCCCGGAGCTCAGCCCTCCCACTGCTGCCCCACAGCTCAGCGCCCCCCAGCCCCGCTCTGCACGCACCCACCCTGAGCTCACCCCTTGGGGTGGGGGTCCCACAACCACTGCTGTGACGCAGAGCAGCTCCTGAGCTGCAGCAGCTGAGGGGACACAGCAGCGTGCAGGACCCGCTCCATCCTCCAGCCCCAATCCATGCTCTGCAAAGCCCAGCGTGGGATCCGCAGTGCGGGACCTGCAGTGGGTGGGCTGGGGGGTCCCCGTGTCCGTCCCCGGTGCCCAGCCGTGCCCTGGGGGTGTCCGAGCTCAGCTGGCATCCTGCAGGAAGGCATTGCTTTGGGCTCCTGTTTGAAACCAACGGCTACAGCAAACCGTCGGCCTTGATTGAGGGCCAGAGGGGGGGGGGGGGGGGGGGGGGACAGAAAGGAGGGGTCCCACCATGGGCAGGGGGTCCCAGTGCACAGCAGGATGGAAGGATACGAGTAAGGCAGTGCCGGGCCATGGGCAGCGAGGGGTTGGAGCAGCGCACGTCGTCCACGAAGGCCAAACACCTCTGGCTGGAGCGCGTGGTGTGAGCCTGGGGGGGCAGGGGCAGCTCAGAGCACTGCCTGCTTTCAGAGGACCCCCCCCAGAGCAAACCCGGATCCGAATGGAGTGCTGGGTGTGATTGGGGGGGCTGCATCGGGGGACTCTGAGCTTCAGCACTGTGCTAAGGAGTGCTTCCCACTCGTTGTTCAGGGAGGAGTGCACACTGCCAGGCCATGGAATGGGCAGGGCCCTACATGGGGGGATGCACTGGAGGGGATATGGGGCTGACCTGCTGGAAAGGAGCTCTGCAGAGAAGGACATGGGTGACCAATGGGTGACCAATGGGTGACCAATGGGTGACCAACGGGTGACCGTGAGCCAGCAGTGTGCCCTGGTAGCCATGAAGGCCAATGGTGTCCCAGCTGACCAATGGTTGACCAATGGCTGACCAATAAGTGGGTGACCATGAGCCAACCGTACGCCCTGGTGGCCACGAAGGCCAATGGTGTCCTGGTTGACCAACAGTTGACCAATGGTAGACCAATGGCTGACCAATAAGTGGGTGACCATGAGCCAATTGTGTTCCCTGGTGGCTGTGAAGGCCAACGGTGCCTTGGTTGGCCAATGGCCATAATGGGTGGCCATAAGCCATCCTCACGCCCCGGTGGCCAAGAAGGCCAACATCTCCCTGGGGGGGCACCACGTAGAGCACAGCCAGCACGGCAGGGAGGTGCTCCCAACCTTTTGCTCTGCACCGGGCAGACTGGGAACAGCTGGGAGAGCCCCACGGGGGGTAGGGGGGGGTGCAGAGCAGTGGGGACGGGCCGAGAGCCCCATGGCACAGCCCCACATACCTGCTGGGCCGCGCCGTCGGTCGCCATCACCCTGCGCTCCTTCAGCTGCCGGTGCAGCAGAGCCTCCACGCCGTAGCGCTGCCGGTAGCGCCGCAGGCATTTGAGGCGCTTCAGGTTGTCCCTTTCCTTGGCCGTGAGCCCTTCAGGCCCCGTCAGGAGGCTGCTGCCTGGGGGAGGGGGGAGACAGGGAGGGGGGGTCAGCGCCGGCACCCACCCACCGCGCTCCTCCCGTTCCATTCGAAAGGCTTTTGGGGGTATCCAGAGCCAAAAATGGGGTGTCGGGGCTCCCATGTGCAGCTGAGGTCAGAGCTGGGCCAACAGGAGTGGGGCCGTGGAGGGGGACATCGAAGCAGAGCCCACCCCCACACTTTTATCCCCGCTGAGCCCCACGGAGCTGTTCTGAACCCCGTCCTGCAGTCACACAGCCGGAGCTCAGAGCCATCCCTGCGCATGGAAGAGGAGTGCACCACATCCCAGTCTGCTCCTGCACCCACTTGGGAAGCTTCCATCAGCGCCCCCGCTGTAATTGCAGGGCAGCTCCGCTCCTCCGCCGTCGCTCTGCTAAAATGAGCTCAACCAAATTGCTACGGACCCAAATTCCAGCTATTTTTGCCCAGGCTCAGCAGCACGGTGCCATTTTGCAGCAGTTATTATAAGGCTACAACAGGGCGAGCTCTCTGCGCCCTGCAAACGGTGACCAAAGCGGGCAGCAAAGCCACATCCGTGCCACGAAGCACCGCACCGACACAGCACAGCTACCCCCAGGCAGCCCCGTGATGCAGGCAGGGCCCCGAGGATGAATTCATTTTTCATTTCCAAGACCAAAAACAGGAAATCCTATCCCAAAGAAATAAAAACACGCAACTGTTGGCTCGGAATGAGCTTCAGCAGCCTCATTTCCTGCACGCTTTGCAGAGCTCAGAGCTCCGGCGACCTCCCCAACCCCACGGCCAGCGCCCTGCAGGCACGGAGCCAACCCCAAACACCTCCCCCTGCCCTCCGCCCATCGCAGCCCGCTCCTCTGGAGGGCATTTCAGCTCTGGGCCGGGCGCTACGGGGCAGCTCTGCGTGCTGAGCCCTACGTGCCTACAGCGTCGTGCTCTGCCTTGCGGCTGTGCAGGAAGCGCCGCTTCTTCTCCTTCAGGAGGTGCTGCAGCCTCTTGAACTGATCGATGTACAGCGACTGCAGGCGGATCAGCTTCTCCCTCATGATCAGGGCCACCTCCTCAGCCGTGTACACGCCGGCGTGCCTGCGGGACGCACACAGCTGAGGGCCAGAAGGGACGGCGGTGCAAAGGCTCCGTGCCAGGAGCCCCCAGCAGCTCGGAGCCCCGCAGCCCCCCGAGGCACAGAGCGCGATGGCAGCGCTGTCAGTAACATCGCCCCCAAACTCACTTCAAGGGATCCTCCTGGTCGCTATCGATGCTGTCAGCCTCGCTGTCCGGGTCCCCCCTCCACGTCTGATCCACTGTGATAGGGTCCTGCTCGCCATCACTCCAGCTGTCCTCATCTGGAACGACGGGTGGCAGCAGGAGATAAGAGAGGAGATGGCGCGATGCCCGCAGCGGGGGCTCACCATCCCCACAGCTGTGCACGAAGCGTGGGGCTGGGGCACTTTGGGACAGGGTTACGGGGCGGGAGGGACATGGTGGTTGTGGGGCAGGGGGTTTGCCTTAGAGGGTTTGCCTTGGAGGGTGTCTGCCACCCCAGTGGCTCTGTGTCCCTATGGCACAGCCCTCCCGCTGTGTGATGCAGCCCTGCCTCCCTCTGCAGAGCGCTGTGAGCAAAAGCCTCCCAGCAGGAAACCCACCGTGGCCAAAAGACACCGCTGATGTGAGACAACAGCCCTGCGTGGCCAGCAGCCACGGCACAGCCCCACCACGGGGTGCCACGCAGCCAGCAGGAGCTGAGCAGAAACAGAGCCACGGACCTCAAAGGGCACCGCGCCCCACTGCCCTGCAGCACGCAGGGACAACCACGGACCCCCTGAGCACGTCTGTCTGCAGGGATGGGGGTCCACCACCCCTCTGGGCAGCGCCTCGGTGCCCTTATTGCAACCAACCTTCCTTACCTGCAGCCTGAATCCCCCCCTCTATGTGAAACCACCTCCCCTCGTCCTGCCTCAGCAGACCCCGCCACAGTCCATCCCCTCCTGTCCCTCAGCCCCCGGGGGTACACAGAGGCTGCTCCCAGCTGAGCATCTCTGCCCTGCAGCTGCGAGCAAAGGGAACCTGCACGGCTTTGGCCTGATGGTCACCTCCCACCTGTGGGGTCCGACCCACAGAGCCCTCTCCATCACCGGATCACACCCCCAGCAGCTCCACAGAGACAGGAGCAGCCCTCGGCGCTCACCCAGGATGCGGCTGGCCTCGCTGCGGCCGCTGTCGGTGCTGTGGGAGCCCAGCTCTGTCCTGGCGTAGGAGCTGAGCTGGCACAGCAGTGTCTCACTCACGGGTCCAGGGTTGGATTTCTTCAGCTGAGCCTGGAGCGCCAACGCGTTCCTGCGGGCGTGCTCAGCGCAGAAGGACACTCTGCGGGGACACAGAAGGCGGTGAGCACCCAAAGGCAGCAAAAGGAAGAGGGAGACGGTGGGAAAGGCTGCTTGGAGCAGTGCTGGAGCAGAGCCCCCGGCAAAGGGGAGGGAGGAACGGCTGCTTACAGCCACTGAGCTCAAAGCTCTTCTCCCTCCAAACGCTCACGCGGAGCTTTTCGCATCGGCCCCTTTTCAGGGCAGGGGGGCAGAATGAAACCTCACTGCTCACATCTCAGCCACGGCTGAGCAGCCCAACCCCACCAGCAGCACCCACAGCCGTGAGCAGAGCCGGGGATGGGGCACCCACAGCCCTCCATGCAGCAGCAGCCCCTCCCTGCCCTCCGCTCCCCTCCAATCACCCCATAATCCCTACGGTAGAAGCGCTCTGAGCATCCCCTGTGCTCAGCAACAGCTCCAATGACGGCACAGCAGCCCCACGCTGCACTGCAAACCCTTCCCCTGCTGATGAGACAGCAGAGCACAGCGAACCAGGGGCACTCATAGGGTCCTAGAACCGCCTGGGCTGCAAAGGACCACAGTGCTCATCCAGTTCCAACCCCCTGCTCTGTGCAGGGTCGCCAACCAGCAGCCCAGGCTGCCCAGAGCCACATCCAGCCTGGCCTGGAATGCCTGCAGGGATGGGGCATCCACACCTCCTTGGGCAACCTGTTCAGTGCGTCACCACCCTCTGGGGGAAAAACCTCCTCCTAACATCCAACCCAAACCTCCCCTGTCTCAGCTTAAAACCACTCCCCCCCATCCCATCACCATCCACCCTCACAAACAGCCGTTCCCCTCCTGTTTCTACGCTCCCTTCCATTACTGGGAGGCCACCATGAGGTCTCCCCGTGGCCTTCTCTTCTCCAAGCTGAACAATCCCAGCTGCCTCAGCCTTATCCTCATAGGAGAGGTGCTGCAGCCCTCTGAGCTGAGTCTTTAGTGGCCCTCCTCTGGATCCATTAAGAGCTCCTCGTCCTTCCTGCGCTGGGCCCCCAGGCCTGGCTGCAGTGCTGCACGTGGGGGCTCACAAGAGCTGAGCAGAGGGCACCATCCCCTCCCTATCCCTGCCCCCCCCCCGTTTCTCACCCAGCAGGACCCCCAGGTCCTCCCCCAGTCTGTATCAATAGCTGGCCCTGCCCCCACCCAACGCAGCACCCCACCCTTGGCCTTATTGAACCTCATTGGGTCTTCATGGGGTCACTCCTCCAGCCTGCCCAGATCCCTTTGGATGGCTTCTAATATACTGACTGCACTGCTCAGCTCGATGTCACTGATCCCACTGATGCCACTGATCCCACTGATACTATTGATGTCAATGATCCCATTGATGTCATTGATCCCACTGATGCCACTGATGTCACTGATGCCATTGATGCTATTGATGCCACTGATGTCACTGATCCCATTGATCCCACTGATGCCACTGAGGGAGCTGCAGAACAGCACCAGACCCGAGACGTGGGGGTCACCCCCACGCAGAC
Source organism: Gallus gallus (assembly GCF_016699485.2). NCBI lineage: Eukaryota > Metazoa > Chordata > Aves > Galliformes > Phasianidae > Gallus > Gallus gallus. The sequence goes on along the minus strand of NC_052565.1, from coordinate 94,088 downwards.
CCACAGACCGCCACCCTACGGCTGCACCCAACCAACCGCTCCGTCCCCCCCTCCTTCCCTCACCCGTCCTTCTTCTCCGGTTTGGGGGCAGCGTTGGGGCAGCGTTTGCCATTCTTGGCTGAGATGTAACTGCACTGCTTGAAGGGCGCGCTGCGGTCCTCGAGGATGTGTTTGATGCAGAAGTCGTGGCCCTCCAGGCGGGGTTGGGAGCACTGCCGTTGGCTGAAGGCGCAGCACTGCGGCTCCTGAGGCCGCGGGATGGGGGTGAGGCGGCCGCGGTTGGACGGCAGAACGTGGATCCGGATCCTGTTCATAGCCTATAGGGGCTGCGGGGAGGGTTAGGGGGGGGGGGGGTCAGAATGAAGCGTAGGAGGAGCTGCTGCTGATGGGTGATCGAAGTCCTGGGCTGGGGGGGAGAGGAGCAGATCCTACAGGGAGTGCTTGTGGTGCCTGAGGGAAGGATGGGGGCACTGCGGGGAGGAGGGGAACTATGGGGAGGATGGGGGCCCTATGGGGGGCAATGGGGGCCCTATGGGGGACGATGGGGAGGATGGGGGCCCTATGGGGGACGATGGAAGCCCTATAGGGGACGATGGGGGCCCTGTGGGGGACGATGGGGAGGATGGGGGCCCTATGGGGGGCAATGGGGGCCCTGTGAGGAGGATGGGGAACTACAGGGAGGATGGGAAACTATGGGGGAGGATGGGGGCCCTGTGGGGGAGGATGGGGGCCCTGTGGGGGCTCTGTGGGGAGGATGGGGGTCCTATGGGGGATGATAGGGGCCCTGTGGGGGACGATGGGGAACTACGGGGAGGATGGGGGCCCTGTGGGGGAGGATGGGGGCTCTGTGGGCCCTATAGGGACCCCATACCCTCCTGCTCTGCCCACAACCCCCAGCCCTGCACCCCCCACAGCTCCGCCTCCCCACCCCATAACGCACAGCTCAAAACCCACCCCGCGGTGCTCAGCCCAACAACCCACCCCCCCCCGGCACCCAACACCCCCACAGCTGCCAGACCCCATACATACCCCATAGACACTCCATACACCCCACATACAGCCCATACACCCCATACATACCCCATAGACACTCCATACACCCCACATACAGCCCATACACCCCATACATACCCCATAGACAATTCATACACCCCACGTACACCCCATATAACCCCCCATACACCCCATATATACCCTACCCTAACCCCATGCACCCCATACACCCCCTACTCCCACTGCCGGTCCCCCCCCGCTCCCCGCCCCCCATCCTCCCTCCATTCCCGTTCCTTACAGCCGCCGCTCCCCACTCCCTGCCCTCCCCCCCCCCCCCGTTCTGTCGGTGCCCCCCAACACGCGCCGCTCCCAACTCACCCTCCCCCCCCACGTGCTCCCCCACCGCCCCGCGCCGGAGCCCCCCCCCGCGCATGCGCACTGCCGCCACCCGCCCGCGCCGGCGCCGCCATTTTGTCCGCGGGCGGCGGGAGAGAGGAGGGCTCCCCGGGGGGGATCGCGGCGGCACCGGCGGAGCGGAATGCCGGAGGTGAGCGGCCCCGCGGGCGGAGGAGGGCGGGGGGTGCGCGGGGGGAGCGCGGGGAAGGGCGGCACGGCCGCGCAAGGGAGGGCAGCGCCGCCGCCATCTTACCTCGGCGCTGCTTCGGCCGCGATGAAGCGGCCCGCCTCCCGATTGGCCCGCCCCGCCACCAATCGGCGGGGAGGAGAGGGGCGGTGCTTCGCGCGGTTGGCTCGGCGTGCTGTCACTTTGCGAGGGGCAGGCCACGCCCCTCGGAGTCACATGAGGTGGAGCGCGGGTTGGCGACACGTGGGCGCCGACACGTGGGCGGCGGAGCGGTCGCTGCTATGGGCGGCGCATCGCCCCCCACCCACCGCCCCCCAAAGCAGAGCCCCAACCGCGGAGCTCAACGTCAACCAGCGGGAAAAAGCGGAGCCCTGAGAACCCTCTGCGGACTCTTTGCTCACGCAGGAGAGATTTTCATCCCTCCCCCCCCCACCCCCAAAAATAAAACCATTTGGAGGCAGCGCGTTTATTGAAGCTTGGAACAGAATCAGTTGGCTTTTCCAACGTGGACTGAGGGCGCTGCGGGGCTCCCATTGAAGGGAGCCGTGGGCTGAGCACAGAGTGCGGCCCCAAACCACCCCCGGCCCCACTCACGGCTCCTCAGCGCCAACCCCACAGCGCTCCACACACACCGGGATGGACACGAGGGCGGTGATGGGGGCACAAACCCCACCCGGTTCCCACCAAGCCGTGACTCTGCAGCCAGCATCACTGCACGGCCCTCATCCATCCGCTGCCCTACAGCGAGAGCCTCCACCCCACACCCCATCCACCCCACACATCCTCTGCTCCGACCCCAAAAGCTCTGCCCCCCCCCCCCCCAGCGTCACGCCATTACAAAGGAACCAAACGCTACAATATAAGTTACTGCTTAAATTATTTGTAAAACGTCGTAGATTTTTCTGTGACACGTCTTAAATACCCCCCCCTCGGACCCCCCCGACCCCCACAAGTACGTGGTCCCCCCCATGTGGGGGCTTCAGCTGCAGTGGGGACGGAGCCCACTGTGAACGGGGAGGCGGGCAGGGAGGGGGGCGAGGAGGAGGAAGGGATTCATCCTTTCACAGCTTCGCCGTCCCCGCGCTCTGAATACCCAATAATAAAAGTTATAATAATAAAATAAGTTCTTTGTGAGGCAGTGGAGAACAAAACAGCCCTTCCTCCCACCCCCTGCCCCCCCCACCCCACCCCACCCCCTCCAACCCCCACCCCCAATCACCTCAGGGTTGGGGCTGTAGGAACTCAGTAGTAAAAAGGGCCCTATTTCGGGAGGGGGGGCAGAGGGGGGGGAGGTTCTGAGGGCAGAGGGGGGGGTCGGGGTCTGTCCGTGTTGGCCGCTCGGGCGCTTTGCCTGGGGTTCAAAAGCTCTCCGTACGCATGGAACTCAAAGGGGGGGGCCTGGCTGGGCTGCATGCCCTGCGCGCTCAGCAGCGAGTGCAGCATATTGACCGTATCCTGGTAGTCACTGGGCTGCGTGGCGTTGTGGCCGTTGGCCCCCGCGGGTCCTTTGTCCGATTTGCCGTGGCCGCCCCCCCGAGCTTTACTGGGAGCCGAGGGCAACGTGGGGAGGGAGGCGATGGCATCCGAGCTGTGCCCCCCCCCCGGGAGGTGCGGGTACGGGAAGGGCGGCGCGGGGCCTTTGGGGCCTTTGCTGACTTTGGGTTGATGCTCGTGGGCCGAACCCTCCTCCGGCGGCGGCCGCTTCCGGGAAGAGCCAAAGAGGCCGCAGCTCTTATGGGGCACAGCGCCGGGCTGCCCCGCGTGCTTTGAGTCTCCCGGGCGTTTGCTGAGGGCAGCGCTGGGGCCGGCGCCGAGCTGAGGGTGCAAATGTTTGTGAGAGTGGTGGTTGTGGTGGTGGTGGTTGGAGGAGTGGCCTTTGTGCTTCTCTTTGTGCTCGCGGCTCTTGGCGGCAATGCTGGCGGTGGCGCCGCCGTCGTCCGGCCGCTCGCTGGGCACTTTGATGCGCATTTTGATCTCCTCCTGCTTGGAGGGCAGAGGCCTCTCCCCGCCTCCGCCCCCCATCGGGATCCTCAGCTTCAGCGCTGAGCTTTTGTCGCCCTTCTCAGGGCCCGGAGGGCGCTCGGGGTTCTCGGCGATGGGGATTTTCAGGATGATGGGGGAAGGGTTGCCGTCCTGCTGGACCTCCCTCTCCCTCTGCTGCTGCACCAGGAGGTTTTTGGCCGCGTAGGCGTACTGGGAGCGCACGTTGGCCTCCATGTTCTCCAACTGCCTCTTCTGCGCTGCCAACTCCTCGGCGTGCTTCGCACGGTACTCCTTCAGGGACACTTTGGCCGACGGCGCGTTCTTAACGCCCTGCTTGGGGTACCCGGCGCCATCCTGCTGCTGCTGCTGCTGCTGGGCGGGATGCTCGGCCCCCGACGTGCCCTCGGCAGTCCTGTGGCTCTGCGTGGCATCCAGCTTGGACGGAGGGTGTTGGGACAGCCAACGCTCCGCCGGCGCCGCATCCGCCGCGCTCTGATTGCCGGGCGAGTCGGCGGCCGTCGGCACGGAGGGCCCAGCGGCGGCCGTGGAGGACGTGGACATGCTCATCAGGCCTGCGATGTTCATATCCGAGCTGTTGTTCCTGGAGATCATGTTGAGGATGGTCTGCTCCGAAAGGCCCTCGTCTTCGCCGTGCTCGTCGGCTTTGGATTTCCTGGCTGCCTGCGAGGCCTGCGAGGGAAGCACAGCGCAGCCGTTTCATTGGGGCTCTCGGGGCGGAGGGCTGACACCACTTTTCTCCTCCCAGCTGCTGAGGAATCCCTTTGCACCCCGCAGTGCCCTCAGCTGCCCCGATGCGCGCCCTCCGGGCTCTGCCCCACACACAGATCCACACCCGGAGGAGCAGCGCACACACACACGGGCCCTCCCAAGCAGAACCCCCCCCACACCAACGTCAGAGCCCCCTTCAGAGCCTCACCCTCCAGTTCCGGATGCGCTTCAGCCTGTTGGGGGTTTTCTCGAGGATCTGCAGGAATTCATGGGTCAGTTCTGCAGAGGAGACACAAAGGGGGGAAGGGGGCGGTCAGAGGGACGAGCGGAGCGGCCCGGGTCCGTCGGGACAACCCCCTGCTCACTGATGGATGGAGCTACTGATGGGATGGAGCCACTCCAGGAGGGGCAGTGCTGACAGCCGGCACCACTGACCGCGTTTAAACTCATCTCTCCGTGCCTTTTGCCATCTCTGTTGTACCATAGCAGCTGCTGCACTGGAAACCATGGCAAAAGCAGAAGGCCTTCAGCCCATGAAGCGGCCGTGTCTGAATGGCAGGAACAGAGATGCCAAGAAAAAAAAAATACAAGAGCCTGTTGGGGGGAACCTCGCTCCAAAACTTACCATCTAAGAGCTCCAGAGTTACAGTGCCATCAACGTATTCCCACCAGTGCTTCCCGTCCGTGGAGACTGGGATCTCCCAGTTGGACCATTTACAAGCCAGGTGGATACAGACGCAGGCCACAACGGGAGGGGTGTACTGCAGGCTGAAGGTGGTCAGGTGCAGGCTGACGTCACCAGCAGGGAGAGAGAAACAAAAAGCCATCAACTCCCAAGGCTGAAGCTCAGCGCACGCAATCGCCCACTGGAGAGACGCTGCGGAAGAGGCGGACGTGGCGGGGGGGTTCCCTGCTGCTCCTCCCCCAGCACAACCCTGCTGTGACAGCCGGCTCCATCCCACGGCCCGGCGGCTCCTTCCTTCCCCCTGGAGCTGCACGCAGCTCTGCTCTGGGCTCCTCCGTTCGCCTCCAGGCACGGCCCGCAGGGAAGGCTGCACTGCAGCGCCGCGCGTCGGCTGAACCTCGCAGCCAAGCGTGGAGCCCGTGGGGTCTGCGCTCATCCCCTCTGCTCTCCCCCATGGGCGCCGAGGGCAGCTCAGCGGTGGGGAGCTCGGTGCTTAAGGCCCGTGCTTCTGCAGCTCTCGGCTGGCTCTGCACAGATCTGCACCGACCACAACCTGACGCGGAGCCACGGTGACCCTACAGAGCGGCTGCAGGACGGACCCATTCCGGGTGACCGTCACAGCACCCCCCCCAAAGCTGCACCTCTGAGCCCTCCGTCAGCACACGGCTCGGAGGGCAGCACCCCCAGCCCCGCAGGGAGGCTCCGTTCCTTCTCAGCGTTATCATTAGGAGCACGGATGCTGACACAGCCACGGGTCCACGGAGCTCCAACCTGGCCCTGCTCCCCCTGCAGAGCCACTGGAGGGACTCGGGAGAGTGTGCAGGGCGGCCTGGCCACGCATCAGGCACACTCATCTGGCAATCAGTTAGGAAACCCCTGTGCCACGTAACACACATGAACATGGGAAGGGAGGTCCAGGCAGCACCGAAGGGCTCAGAAACCATCACAAGGAGCCGAGAGCCGACATTAATTCAGAGCTGGGATGCATCCGCCCCATCAACTCCGCTCCTCACCTGCAGGAGCTGCACTGAGCCTTCAGAACAGTGAGAGCAAACAGTACAGCGCTCCCCACTGCCGCCACCGCCGCAGCACTGCAGGGCGGCGCTGCCCGCACTCCTCTGACTGACAGCGTCAGCACAGCGTGGGGGCACTGCAGGCAGCCCCAACGCCTCGAGTGGTCGATTTCATGGGCATTGTAGGATCCGTACACCACAAAGTCAAAGCCAGGAAGCTGAGAGCGAGAGGAAAGCCCTCGTGCAACGTGCCAGGGCAGTGCAGGAGCACACACAGCCTCAGCTCTGCCCCACGGCCGTGCCAGGAGAGGTGAGCACGCCTGCTGCTCCAGCACACACAGGGCTGGCTGCCCACACCTCCTTCAAGCATCGCCTCCATTCCTGCTTTCCTGCTTTTGCAATTCCTGCTGAGGGGGTAACACCGTCTCGGGGTTGCACCTACCCACGTGTTACCAACAGCTCCTCCACGCTAAGCCCGGGGAGGAAACCCGGAGAGCACAGCTTGCACAACGCAGCCCCGGAGCAGAGGGAGCACCGCCACCTCCCTGCGCCCGCAACACAACGCAAACCCGCGTGATTTAAGGCTGCCCCACACTCATCCTGCCGGCAGCCTTTCTTCCCTAAGCACAGCAGTGGGGCAGAGGGAGGCAGAGCCCAGCACAGCGCTGCTAGCACCTCACAGGGAGCTCCACGCCTTACCTGACGCTACCCGAGGCCGAAGGACCCACGGACTGGTTTCATTCCCCAAATCCATCTCTGGATGCTGACAGCACTGCTGGAGCGCTCATCCAGACCACCATTCCCTCCCCAGACCCTTCGTGCCCCCGTCCAGCTCCCGTGCTCTGCACCCTTCGCACCCCACACCAGCCTCCTGTGGGGCACGGATGCGCTCGCAACCCACGCAGCGCCCAGCCCAGTGAGAACACACTGCCACCTAACATCCAAGCCAGCAAAACCACGGCAGATTGGCTTCAGAACTATCCCAGGCCTATTATTTCTCCTTGGATCTTCCTCCAGCTGTCTAACTTACCATCAAAAGCAAGCAGTGAGGCTCCAGAGCAGCCCACCCACCCGCTCCCGTGCCCCCACTGTGCTCCTGCTTTGGTTCTATGCCAGCAGGAGGAAGGGCACTGAACCGAGCAGCCCAGGGGTCACCACCAGAGGGGCACTCCTCCACATCAGACCCTCTGTCAGATATGAATCAATTGTAAAATAATAACCTGTTGGTAGCCATGAAATAGGACGTCTGCGCCAAGTCCTTGCTGGCTGCAAGAGAGAAGGGAAAAGCTGGGTGTTAATCCAGGCTTCTGCCAAACACATCTTAATTCAGGAGTGACAGTTTTCTTGCCCCGCGCATGAAATAAGACAGCGGGCACGGCCCAGCTCGCTCCCTCCATGCTGCACCTCGAGAAAGCCTTTAAAAGCTGCTGCATAAAGAGAGTCGTGTGGCTCAGCAGCCGCCTCTGCTCTGAGGCTGCTTATGGTTACTGACATCTATGGGACCTGGGCACGGGAACGGGGCGTCCCGGTGGCCAGCAGTGTGCCCTGCTGGCCAAGAGGGCCAACGGTTGCCTGGGGGCATTGCGGCCAGCAGGGCAGGGAGGTGCGCCCCGCTCTGCTCCATCCGCAGCACTGCGCAGACTGGGAAGTGCTGGGAGAGCCCCACGGGGGGTGCAGAGCTGTGGGGGGCTGAGAGCCCCGGGGGGAGGGAAGGGGAGAGGGGGTGTGAGCAGCGCTGGTTGGTATCTGAAGGGGAGATGGGGCAGCGCTGTGTTCGGTGCCGCCCAGCGCCGGCACAGGGGTGGTGGGACCCTCATCTGTGGGGCTCGGGGCACTCTGAGCCCCCCCCGAGAAAGCCCTGCAGCACTGACCACGCGCAGCCGATGGCTCTCACCTCTCACGAGCTGAGTGCACTTCACCACGTGGGTGTGGGGGTGGTCGATGGTGATCTCAAAGCCTGGAAGAAGACAGAGATACGGCTGTCAGACAGCGGGCAGAGACCCCCTCTGACCTACGAACCCCGTGTTTCCCGCTCCTGGGGGACGAGGCCTCCTCCCCTTCCCTCCTACAGCCCCCACACTCTGCTCGGAGCAGGCAGGAGCAGAGCAGCCCGAAGGTCACTGCTGCCGTGGGGCCACCGAGCAGCTCAACGCCTTCAGCACTTGAAAGACCTCGCTGGAAACAAAACAGCTATTAAGTATTTTAAAAATAGCAGGACAAAGCCTCTTACAGCAGCTGGGAGGAAGGAGAAGACAATGGCATCTGCTCAGAGGAATTTCTGACACCCAAAAAGCTAAAGGGAAGCAGACGTTTTCCCTTTGAAGCAGCCTGCGGGGCTAACGTCAACCCGACTCCATCCTCCCTTTGGTTTCCTATTCGCTTTGTGCGTTATGGTTTAAAGAACAAAAAACACCCCCCAAAAAAAACCTCGTTGGTCCATGTGTGCAACAGACCCAGTCCTTTCCATGCAGAATGTTCCAGAAGGTTCTGGATGTGCCACGAGGTTAAGGAAGGAGACTGCAGAACAGAGCAGAGCTCAGACTGGGGCTCCGTGGGTGACCCAACGCACAGCAGTGGGGGATTATGGCACCGTTTAAACCAAGTCAGAAATAAGGAAGGCTGCACAGCCCCCATTCACGGCTGCAGCTTCACTGAGCTCAATGACAGTGTGTGAGCACCTCCACCCCTCTGAGCAGTGAATCTGAGCCTGGTTACGCCGGAGAGCACCGAGGCGAATGGGAAAGCAGGAGGAGCGAGGCTGAAAACAGAGCTGGGCTGCTGCCCTCCTGCTGTGCATCCGCCCTCCAGCTGTGGGGTTGGGGCTCTGCGGGGCACTCCTGGGTCTGGGATTCGTGTGGCAGCCGTTTGAAGAACTTACCCAGGGTCTGCAGTATTATGCTCTCTAGAATGACCAGGTCCTGGGCTTGCTGCAGGTAAGCCTGGGGTTGAGAGGACAGGCGAGTTACTCCCAGTGAGGCACTCTGCATAAAGCCTGCACGTTTCTAACAGCCCTTCCTCGGGGAGGCAAAAAGAGCAAAGGGGAATCTCTGCGGGGCTCTGCAATGGGGGAGCCGGCACAGAATCTCCGCCAGCAGAGAGAAAGCAGAGCTGCCAGCCCTCCTCCCTCACAGCACACACGAGAGGAGCAAGATTTGTCCTCCAGTTTTGTTGGCCGAGGGTTCCCCTTCCCCACAGGGTTGGCTGCTCGCTTCCAGGTCAGCCGGGCTGTTTTGAGAGGAAGGGAACAAGCAGTGCTTCGAACCATTAAGCACGTGGGGACAGAGCAGCCCCAAACTGCACCAATGCTCTGCCACACGTCCCGGCAGTGTGGGGTGGGGTAAAGAAAGCACCCAGCTTTTAACACGCTGTCGTGGAGAGCACCTGAGCCACGCTGGCACAGCAGAGGAGAACAGAAGAGCTTATGCCACAAATCAGGGACGAAACGCCTTCTGCTGCACGGAAACCCCAAAAGCTCTCTGTAGCGTAAGGGGGGGGGGTGAACTGGGAGCTGTCTGACCATCCCAGCACACAGAGCAGCGCTCCGAGGAGCCCAATGGCACCGTGGCTGTGATTCAGGACCCGGCCCACCCCGCTCACCTCACTCCTGGTGTCGGGGGGGGGCTCCTGGGGGTGCAGGCAGGCGTGTGCTACCTTGATCACATAGTCCAGCTTCCTGGGCTGCTCCTCCACTTTGGCTGCCAGGAACAGCGCTGCCGGAGCCACCGACTTCACAGCACGAAACAAAGAGAAAAGCAATTCATGAGGCGATAGAAGGGGAGGGATTGGAAAGGACCCCAAACCCCCCCCCCATCCCCGGGCTGCTCCCATCAGCATCGCGGAACCCCACATCTGTGCCCACCTGCAGGGATGGGCGCTCACACTTCTGCAGGCAGCAGCACCGGGGCCTCAGTGCCCCCCGAGTGAATGATTTCCTCCTCACACCTCACCCCCATCCCCCCACCCCATTTCACTTTAAAACCATTCCCCCCCCATCCCACCCCTACATATAAAAACTGACCGAATAAATTGGGCCATTTTTCACAGCTTTAAGACAAACATTTGTTTGCTAAACAAAGCCTAAACCCCACCAGGAGGGGAAAGGGTGCCTGAACACAGACACAGAGACCCCGCCCTCCCCACCCCCAAACCCCCCCATGTCACTGCACGCCCCCCCCCCCCCCACTCACATTGCGGTGGAACTGAGTGAAGGACTGCACCATGTAGAAGCGATGCATGTACACGATGGCGGTGTTGATGGTGAGCTGGGAGCTGATGGGGGGGCTAAGGAAACACGCGGCCCCTCCGAGCCCCGGGCGGCGCCGGCACCCCTCCTCCCACCGCACCGCGCCGCGCCGCGCCGCGCCCTCGCAGCTCTCCCGGTTCCCTCCGCGCCCTCCCGGCCGCGGATCCCCGCACCACAGCCGCCTCCCCGCGGCCCGGCCCGCCTCTCCAGGCCCGGCTCCCAAACCCCGCTCCCAAACCCCTCCGCAACGATCCCGGATCCCCGCGGGGCGCCCCGCTCCCCTCGCACCCGACCCCCGACCCCCACCTCAGCCTCTCCCCCCGCGGCCCAACCCCATTTCCCCCCGCCCGGCCCTCCCTCTCTCCGGCGGAGGCCCCACTCGAGCTCAGGCCTCGCGGCCTAGCGCGGCCGGATACACGTTGAGGCGCTGCCCCATGTCCTGCAGCAGGTTGGCGGCCTGCTGCCGGTACGAGAGCTCCTTGTCGGGATCCAGGCCGGCTCGCCGCGAGGGGCTGCGGTCCAACTGCTCGCGGGTGAAATACCACCGCCGCGCCGCCCCGCCGCCCGCCGAGGCCTCCATGGCGATCCGCGCCCGCGCGCGCACGCACGCACGAGCGTAACGTACGCGCTGACGTCACAACGCAGGGCGGTGTGCGCGCGCACGGCGGGTGGCGACGAGGCGGGGCGGCGGCGCGCATGCGCGAGGGGCGGGGCGAGAGCGTCGCGGCGCAGGAAGTGAGGGGCGCGGCAGAGGAAGTGAGGGCTGCCGTCAGCGGAAGTGGGCGGGGCGAAAAGCGGAAGCGTGTGGGGGAGTTTAAAGCCGCACCGGAAGTGAGTGGAACGCTGCTGTGAGGGGTGATGAGGGACCCCCACCCCGCGCCCTCTGACCCCTCCGACCTCTGACCCCCCCGTGCCCTTCGACCTCCCGACCTTTGACCCGAAAGCCACAGCACCTCTCGTATCAAAGCGCGTTTATATAATTTATCTGTACATGAATGGGGGGGGGGGGGGGGGGAATGGGGGTGGAAGTGCGTACCGCGGGGGGGGGAGGAGGGGGTGACCGCCCCCCCCCGAGCTGCTTAAAAAAAGAAAAAGGAGAGGGAAGAAAAAAAAAGACACTTCATTCTTTTCTTTTTTGCATTTAAAAGGAGGAGCCCCCCCACGCCTCCCCGTGGGTGGGGGTCCCGGGGGGGGGGCGGGGACGGGCCCCCATTGCTCTGCTACGCCCCCCCCCCCGAGGGGGGGAGAGTGGGCACTTATGTTTGGCACAGGAGGGGCGGGGGGGGGGCCCCAAATCCTTGGGGGGGGGGGGTTCCCCATCTCCCCCTCCCCTCTTTGGCACGGGGGGGGGGGTCATCAAATGAGGTGGGGGGGGAGGCTGCACCCTGCCCTCCCCCCCCACACACACACCCCTCAGCCCCAAACATTGCTTGAGGAGGGGGGGGCACACGACAGCCCCCCCCAACCCCCTCCCTTGTGTCCATTTCTCCCTTTTAGACCCCCCCCCTTCCCCCCGTTCTTTCAATGGGGTTTTGGGTTCCTCCTTCTCACCCCACCCCTGGAGCTGAGGGGAAGGGGGGGTGGGTTCCCCATGGGGGGGTGAGGCGGGGGGGGCGACCCCTAACTGCCCCCAGGGCCGGCGTTCAGGAAGTAGGTGGTCATCTCCCCTTTGCCTTTGACCTTCACCACCCCGCGGCACTCCAGCACGTAGCCCTTGGCTGCCAGCACCTGGTACAGGTCTGTGGTCACCTGAGATGGGGGGGGGGAAAGGGGTGAGCTATGAGGTGGGCGGGGGGGGCGCAGGGACCCCCCCAACCCCCCAAACCATCCCTATCACACCTGGATGCGGTCGGGCACGCCGGTGCTGTCCATCCGGCTGGAGACGTTGACGGTGTTGCCCCAAATGTCGTATTGGGGTTTGCGTGCCCCGATCACCCCCGCCACCACCGGGCCCATGTTGAGACCTGGGGGGTGGGGGGGGGGGGGGGGGGGGTCGGCAGAGGGTGGTGTGAACCCTCCTGTGGGGTGTGGGGGCGGTGCGAGGGAGGGGTGTGCAAAGGGGGGGGTGCGATATGTGAAGGGGTGGGGGGGGCCGTGTGTGCAATGGGGAAGGGGTGTACAAAGGTTTGTGCGTGCAAATAGGTGTGCAAAGGGGAGCGGAGGCGATGGGGTGTGTGTGCAAATCCCATTCCCTTTCCTGTGACCCATCATCCCAATCCCATCTCATTCCCATCCCAATCCTAATCCCAAACCCATCTCATCCCCATCCCTGTGACGTTATCCCAATCCTAATCCCATCTCATTCCCATTCCCATCCCAATCCCAATCCTAATCCCAATCCCATTTCATCCCCGTCTCATTCCCATTCCCATCCCCATCCCTGTGACCCATCATCCCCATCCCAATCCCATCTCATTCCCAATCCTAATCCCATCTAATTCCCATTTCCATCACCCCCATCCCAATCCCAATCGTAATCCCATCTCATCCCCATTCCAATCCCAATCCTAATCCCATCTCATTCCCAATCCCATCCCATCCCCGTCTCAAGGCTCTGCACGTGCGCAGGTAAAGCTGTGTGTAAAGGCTTCTGCGTGCAAAGGGCGTGCAAAGACCACAGGGCGTGCAAGCAGGAGGGGGGCTTGTGCAAAGCAAGCGGGGGGGGCACAAAGGGGGGTGGGGGGCGGAGAGGCTGCGTGTGCAAGAGGGAAGGGAAGGGGCGTGCAAGAGGGAAGGGGCGTGCAAGAGGGAAGGGGCGTGCAAGGGCCGTGCAAAAGCGAGGGGCGGGGGGGGGGGAAGGGGGGGTGCGGACGCACCGATCTTCATCTGGAAGTTGTTGAAGGAGTGCTCGTTGATGTACTTCATCTGCTCCATCAGCTGCATGGCGTAGTCGGCCAGCGCGGCGATGTGGCTGCGGCCCTCGCGGTCGTAGGTGGCGGCGTTGAGCCCCGAGGCTGCCATGTAAGTGCTGCCGATGGTTTTGATCTTCTCCAGCTGCCGGTATTTCTGCTCGCTGATGATCTGCGGGGCACGGCGGGGGGGTTCTGCTGCACGGCCCCCCCCTCCACCCCCACCCACCACGGGCTGCCCCGCGCCCCGTCTGCGGCCTCAGCCCCACGGCGCCGCCGCCCCTTTACGTCTGTACGCGTCCCGCCCCCCCCACGGTCGCCCCACTCTGTGACCCCCCCGCATCCCACCCTATCCTCCCCCCATACATCCCGCCCCACCGTGTCCCCACTCTTTGCCCCCCCCAGGACCCCCCGCATCCCACCCCATCATCCCCCCATGCATTCCATTCCTCTCCATCCCATGTGTGGTGCTCTGCACCCCCCCAGGACCCCCTGCACCCCACCCCATGGTCCCCCCATGCACTCTATCCTTATGCACCCCATGCACAGTGCTCCATGCCCCCCCCAGGACCCCACGCATCCCACTCTATCATTCCCCCACACATCCCACCCCACAGTCTCCCCACTCTGTGACCCCCCCAGGACCCCACGCATCCCACCCCATCATCCTCCCATGCATTCCACCCCACGCTCTCCCCATAGACCCCACCCCACGGTCCCCCCACGCACGGTGCTCCGTGCACCCCCCGCAGGACGCCCTGCACCCCACCCACGGACGGCACCCCGTGGTCTCTCCATCACCCCCGGCACCCCACAGACCCCCCCCACCTCATCGAAGTCGGCGATGATCTCGTTGAGCAGCCGCAGGCACTCCACGCCCTCATTGTTGGCCTCCAACTCCACGTAGAACTCGGAGAAGTTGCTGATGGAGGCGAACATAACGGCCACGCACTCACAGGACTGGTAGTAGAGCTCATCGTTGCGCCGCTCCCGCGCCAGGAAATGCGCAGCCACGTCTTTGGGGAGGATGTTGTGCAGCAGCCGCCGGTTGTACGCCTGCAGCTCCTCCATCTCCTCCTTCTCGCCCGTCGCCTGCAGTGTGTGGGGTGGGGGCGCGCCTGGGGGTCTTCATCCCATCCCTGTGACCCGTCATCCCCATCCCATCCCAATCTCATCCCCATCCCATCCCATCTTCATCCCATCCCCGTGACCCGTCATCCCCATCCCATCCCAATCTCATCCCCATCCCATCCCAATCTCATCTCCATCCCATCCCTGTGACCCATCATCCCCATCCGATCCCAATTCCATCTCCATCCCAATCCCATCTCCATCCCAATCCCATTCCCATCCCCATCCCATTCCCATCCCCATCCCCATCCCCATCCCCATCCCCATCCCCATCCCCATCCCCATCCCCATCCCCATCCCCATCCCAATCCCATCCCTGTGACCCATCATCCCCATCCCATCCCCATCCCATCCCCATCCCATCCCCATCCCATCCCAACCTCATCTCCATCCCAATCCCATCTCCTTTTCCATCCCCATCCCTGTGATTCATCATCCCCATCCCATCCCATCCCATCCCATCCCAATCCCAATCCCAATCCCAATCCCATCTCCATCCCAATCCCATCCCCATCCCCATCCCAATCCCCATCCCCATCCCCATCCCCATCCCCATCCCCAACCCCATCCCCACCCCTATGACCCATCGTGCCCATCCCAATCCCATCCCCCTCCCATCCCCACCCCCAGCCGCGTACCCCCCCTCCCCACCCCATACCCGACCCCCCCCCCGCCCCCCCACCCCATACCTGCAGCTTCCAGAGGAAGTCGAGGCGCGCGGTGGACTCCACCTGCTGTGCGTGGAGGTACAGCGCCAGGGCGAAGACCCCCAACACCACGGGGGTGACGTAACGCAGAGCCACCTTCCCCTCCACCGGGCTGCGGGACCCCAAACCCACTGCTGAGTGCTGGGGGTGGGGGCACAGCTCTGCCCCCCCTCCGCTAACGGGGATGTGATAGTGGGGTCTGTGCCCACCTTGGGGGTCTCGAGGCTGTGCCCGACCCCAAAGGTGCAGCTGGAGCCCGGGGACGTGGCCAGACCTCAGCAACCCTAAAAAGAACCCCCCCCCAACCCCAAAGAGCCCCCCCTGACCCCAAAGATGCCCCCAGAGCCCACTCCACACTCACCATTCCCCCTGGGTGGCGTTGAAGGAGGGTCTGTAGGGAGAGCACATGGGGGTCACTGAGGGGCAGAGACCCCATATAGACCCCAAGGGGGCACAGAGGGGATCCTATAAGGACACAGAGGGGACAGGGGGACACAGTAGTGACCCCGAGGGGACATGGAGGGGACACTCATAGTGAGGGGGTCACATTAGGCTGGTGACCCCATGCTGACCCCAAGGGGGCCCTATAGGGACCCTACAGGGACCCAGAGGGGACAGGGGGACACAGTGGGGTGGTGGTCCTATGGTGAATATGTGATGACCCCGAGGGGACACGGAGGGGACCCTATAGGGACATAGAGGGGACACTATAGGGACACAGAGGGGACAGGGGGGTCACATTAGGGTGGTGACCCCATACTGACCCCAAGGGGGCCCTAGAGGGAACTTGTAGGGACCCAGAGGGGACAGGGGGACGGAGTGGGGTGATGAAGCCATGGTGACCCCAAGGGGACACAGTGGGGACCCTATAGGGACCCAGAGGAGACACTATAGGGACATGGAGGGCACAGGGGGATCACAGTGGGGTGGTAACCTCATGGTCAACATGTGATGACCCCAAGGGGACACAGAGGGAGCACTATAGGGACATGGTGACCCCAAGGAGACACACAGGGGACCCTATAGGGACAGCGAATCCATGGTGACCCCAAGGAGACACACAGGGGACCCTATAGGGACCCAGAGGGGACAGGGGGATGCAGTGGGGTGGTGGTCTTATGGTGAACATGTGATGAACCCAAGGGGACACGGAGGGGACCCTATAGGGACACAGAGGGGACAATGAGGGCACATTGAGGGACAGTGAAGCTATGGTGACCCCAAGGGGACACAGAGGGGACCCTATAGGGACAGTGAATCCATGGTGACCCCAAATGGACACAGAGAGGACCCTATGGGGACACAGAGAGGACCCTATAGGAACCAGAGGGCGCAGGGGTATGCAATGGGGTGGTGGTCCTATGGTGAACATGTGATGACCCCGAGGGGACACAGAGGGAGCACTACGGGGACAGCGAATCCATGGTGACCCCAAGGGGACACAGAGAGGCCCCTATGGGGACACAGAGAGGCCCCTATGGGCACCCAGAGGGCGCAGTGGGGCGCTGACCCCATAGCGCAGACGCGCCGGCCCCGCGGGGACGCGCCGTGTGTGCACTCACAGCGCGTGCGCCAACAGCAGCAGATCGGCGTTGTCGAAGAGCGCCGCGTGGGGTCCCTCCGCCAGCGCCAGGTATGCGCCCCCCAGCGCCGCCCCCAGCAGCAGCTTCCCGGCGCTGCTCAGCTGCAGGAAGGCGGCGGCCGCCAGGAGGCTGAGCACCACGCTGAGCGTCACGTACTGCGGGCCGAGAGGGGCAGCCGTGGGGGCGCCCATAGGAGCTCAGCCCCTCTGCGGACCCCGCGGCACCCGGAGGAACCTGGCTCCTTTGGGGACCCCACGGCACATATAGGAACCTGGCTCCTTTGGGGACCCCATGGCACATACAGGAACTCAGACCCTTTGGGGACCCCATGGCACTTATAGGAACTCAGATCCTTTGGGGACCCCACGGCACATATAGGAACTCGGCCCCTTTGGGGACCCCATGGCACCCGTAGGAACCCAAACCCTTTGGGGACCCCATGGCACCTATATGAGCCCAGCTCCTTTGGGGACCCCATGGCAGTGCCCTATAGTCGTGGGGACATCACATCTGTGGGGACCCCACGGCACCTATAGGAACTCAGCCCCTTTGGGGACCCGACGGCACATATAGGAACCTGGCTCCTTTGGGGACCCCATGGCACTTATAGGAACTCAGCCCCTTTGGGGACCCCATGGCAGCACCTCTGGGTACACCGCACCCAATGGGACCCCACGGCAGTGCCCTATAACCCCGGGGACACCGCAGTGCGCAGACCCCGATGCAGCACCTATGGGATCTCAGCCCCTCTGCTCCCCCACCCCCACCGCCACCCCACTTTTAGGGCCCCCCCCATCCCCACTCACCTCAGGGAAGTCGCAGCCCCCCCCCTGCGGCCGGCACAGCCCCGGGGGGGCCCCCAGGGAGATGTTGAGGGCGCGCAGCTCACACGGCCCCACAGCTGTGGGGCTGACATTGAGGGCGCGCGCAGCGCAGTCCCGCAGCGGTACCCGACTGCAGGAGAACTGTGGGGTGATGGGGGGGGGCAGTGGGGTGAGGGGACACCTCAGACCCCCCCATCCCCATCCCTGACCCCACCCCTGACCCCATACCATCGTGATGAAGCGACACCCCATACCCCATATCCCCCCCCATCCCTGACCCCGTACCATGTTGAGCAATGGACACCTCAGACCCCCCCGTCCCCCCATCGTCCCTATCCCTGACCCCATCCCTGACCCCATATCATGTTGATGAAAGGAGACCCCATACCCCACACCCCCCCTGACCCCATACCATGCTGATGAAGGGCCACCTCAGACCGCCCCGCCCCCCCATCATACCCCCATCGTCCCTATCCCTGACCCCATTCCTGACCCTATATCATGTTGATGAAGGGACACCCCACACCCCCCCACACCCCCCATCCTCCCCCCTGACCCCATACCATGCTGATGAATGGACACCCCATACCCCCCCCCCCGCCCCCCCGCCCCCATACCATGTTGATGAAGGGACACCCCATATCCCCCCATCCCTGACCCCATACCGTGCTGATGAAGGGACGCCCCCCCCGCCCCCATACCATGTTGATGAAGGCGGTGATGAAGACGATGATGACGACGAGGACGGCGGTGGCGGTGCTGCGGGACCGGGAGCGGACGATGGAGCGGGAGAGGCGCTGCAGCACCGGGGGGAACAGCTGGGATGGGGGGGGGACACTCCGTTAAGGTACAGCCAAACCCCCCCCACGACCCCCCCACTGCCCCCCCCCCCCCCCAACTCACGTTGATGCACGAATGCACGGCGCAGATGAAGAGGATGGAGGAGAGGAGGAGGAAGGCTCCGATGTAGGCACCGATCATCAGCGGGGAGCTGTGGGGCGGCCGGTGAGCGCTATGGGGTGGGCTATGGGGCCCATGGGCCGGGCTATGGGGCCTATGAGGGCTGTGAGTACTATGGGGTGGACTATGGGGCAGGCTATGGGGCCTATGGGGGCTGTGAGTACTGTGGGGTGGGCTATGGGCGCTATGGGGTGGGCTATGGGGTGGGCTATGGGATCTATGGGGGCTGTGAGTACTGTGGGGTGGGCTATGGGCGCTATGGGGTGGGCTATGGGGTGGGCTATGGGATCTATGGGGGCTGTGAGTACTGTGGGGTGAGCTATGGGGCTTATGGGGTGGGCTATGGGGCAGGCTATGGGGCCTATGGGGGCTGTGAGTACTGTGGGGTGGGCTATGGGGCTTATGGGGTGGGCTATGGGGTGGGCTATGGGGTCTATGGGGGCTGTGAGTACTGTGGGGTGGGCTATGAGCGCTATGGGGTGGGCTATGGGGTCTGTGGGGTGGGCTATGGGGCCTATGGGGGCTGTGAGTACTGTGGGATGGGCTATGGGGTGGGCTATGGGGCCTATGGGGGCTGTGAGCACTATGGGGTGGGCTGTGAGCACTATGGGGTGGGCTGTGGGGCGCTGTGGGGTGGGCTGTGGGGCGCTGTGGGGCGCTATGGGGCGGGCTGTGGGGCACTCACAGGGGGAAGATGATGAGCTGCACGCAGCAGATGAAGCAGAAGACGAGCAGAGCGCAGCCCACGTAACCCCCAAAGCGGTTATCGACCTTCTTGGAGTACTGAGGGGGGGGGACAATGTGAGGATGTGGGGGGACGGAGGGGGATATGGGGGATATGGGGGATATGGGGGATATGGGGGGATATGGGGGGATATGGGGGGATATGGGGGACGGAGGGGGACCGGGAGGTTGGAATGGGAAGGATGGAGAGGGCAAAATAGAGGGGACCCCAAAGGGTGGAGGGGAATAGAGGGATAGAGATGAGAAATGGGGGACCCCAAAGGATGGAGGGGGAAATGGGGGACCCCAAAGGACAGCGGTGAGAAATGGGGGACCCCAAAGGATGGATGGAAAGGAATAGGGGACCCCAAAGGATAGAGTGGAAATGGGGGACCCCAAAGGACGGATGGAAGGAATAGGGGACCTCAAAGGATGGAGGAGAATAGAGGGATAGAGGTGAGAAATGGGGGACCCTAAAGGACAGAGGTGAGAAATGGGGGACCCCAAAGGACGGATGGAAGGAATAGGGGATCCCAAAGGATGGAGGGGGGAAATGGGGGACCCCAAAGGACGGATGGAAAGGAATAGGGGATCCCAAAGGACGGAGGGGGGAAATGGGGGACCCCAAAGGACGGATGGAAAGGAATAGGGGATCCCAAAGGACGGAGGGGGGAAATGGGGGACCCCAAAGGACGGATGGAAAGGAATAGGGGACCCCAAAGGACGGAGGGGGGAAATGGGGGACCCCAAAGGACGGAGGGGGGGGGGCTGTGCAGACCCCGTGGGGTGGGGGGGGGGTGCGGCCCCACCTTCCTCTCCAGCTCGGGGCTCTGGAAGGTGAGCAGGAAGCGCCGCACGTGGTCCTTCCGCAGCTGATCGATGCTGCGCGCGTCGATGGCGCGGCCCAGGAACTCATCCACCTCATCCTCGGGGTTGAGCGGCTCCTGGGCACCGCGGCTGCGCAGCAGTGGGGTCAGCAGCCGTGGGGGGGCGCGGGGGGGGGTTGGGGTGAGGGGTGGGGGGTCGGGGGGTTGGGGGGGGGACGACTTACTTGTCCTTGGTGGAGTCATCGATGCCCTGCGGGGGATGCAGAGGGGTCAGGGGGTCTGCTTAGGGGTAGGGGGTCAGGGGTGGGGGTCAGGGGTTGGGGTAGGGGGTCAAGCTTAGGGGTCAGGGGTCAGGGGTCAGGGGTCGGGGTCAAGGTTAGGGGTCGGGGGTAGGGGTCAGGGCTTAGGGTTAGGGGTCAGGTTAGAGGTCAAGGGTGGGGTGGGGTCAGGGGTTGGGGTCAGGGGTCGGGGGTCAAGGTTAGGGCGTAGGTTTAGGGGTCAGGGGTAGGGATTAGGGGTCAGGGTTGAGTTAGAGGTCAGGGTAGGGGTCAGGGGTTGGGGTCAGGGCTTAGGGTTAGGGGTCGGGGTCAGGTTAGAGCTCAGGGTAAGGGGTCAGGGGTTGGGGTCGGAGTAGGAGCCAAGGTTAGGGGTCAGAGTTAGGGGTCAGGGGTAGGGGTTGGGGAAAGGGGCCGTGGGGAGGGGGGCACCCCGAACAGGACAGGGAACCCCATAAAAGGATACGGAGCCCCAAAGGGGAATGGGGCAGCCGTGGGGCTGCGGTCGGGCGCAGGATGCAGCCCTGGAGCTGCGATGGGAACACACAGGAAGGCGGTGTGGGGCTGATAGCGCTGCTGGGGGGCTCAGAGCACTGCTGGGGGGCTGAGTGCATTACTGGGGGGGCTGAGAGCATTATTGGGGGGCTGAGAGCACTGCTGGGGGGCTGAGAGCACTGCTGGGGGGCTGACAGCGCTGTGGTGTGGGGTCCCCCCCATAGCAGCGCTCACCATCTGCCGGAACGCTTTGCAGTCTTTGGGGCGGCTGAAGGAGCGCTCGGGGACCCAACGTGGAACCAAAGCCTCCGCTGAGCCCGCGTGGCTGCGCTGCAGCTTCGCCAGCAGAGCCTTCTCCTCCTTCTGCGGGGCACAGCGCCGCGTGAGACCACGGCGGGCACGGACACGCGTGGGCGTGGAAGGGAGCACCAAGGGGGCGTGGGGGCGTGGAATAATGGGGGCATTGAAATACATGGTCGGGGGATAATGGGGCCGTGGAATAATGGGGTCGTGGAACTACAGGATCGTAGAACCATAAGGGGTCATGGAACCATGGGGGCATGGAAATATATGGTCATGGAATAATGGGGTCATAGAAATATATGGTCATGGAATAATGGGGTTGTGAAGTAATGGGGTCATAGAAATATATGGGCATGGAATAATGGGGTCGTGGAATAATGGGGTCGTAGAACCATAGGGGTCATGGAACCATGGGGGCATGGAAATATATGGTCATGGAATAATGGAGTCATGGAGTAATGGGGTCATAGAAATATGTGGTCATGGAATAATGGGGCCGTGGAAGCATGGGGATGTGGAATAATGGGGGCATAGAAATACATGACCATAGAACCATGGGGTCATGGAATAATGGGGACATGGAGTAATGGGGTCATAAAACTATAGGATCATGGAACCATGGGATCATAAAAACGTGCGATCATAGAGCCCATAGGGGTCACAGAACCATAGGGTTGTGGTCAGAACAACAGGTCAGGGAACAACGGGGTCATGGGGGCGTGGAGCAGTGGGGTCGTGGAGCAATGGGGGCATGGAGTAATGGGGTCGTGGAGCAGTGGGGTCGTGGAGCAATGGGGGCATGGAGCAATGGGGGCATGGAGTAATGGGGTCGTGGAGCAGTGGGGTCGTGGAGCAGTGGGGTCGTGGAGCAGTGGGGTCGTGGAGCAGTGGGGTCGTGGGATCCCACATCTGTCGGGTCACGGACCCACAGAACGCTTGGAGCCGGAAGGACCACCCACACACCTCTCTGACACCACCCCCCCATCCCACCCCATCCCATCCCCATTCCTGTCCCTTCCCTGACCTATCATTGTCCCACCCCATCCCCATCACCTTCCCATCCCTTTCCCACCCCATCCCCGTCCCATCTCACCCCAACCCATCCCCTCCCCTCCCCTCCCATCCCATCCAATCCAATGCAATCCAATCCAATCCCATCCAATCCAATCCAATCCCATCCAATCCCATTCCACCCCACCCCACCCCATCCCATCCCCATCACATTCCCATCCCTTTCCCACCCCCTTCCCGTCCCACCCCCTTCCCATCCCATCCCATTCCACCCCACCGCACCCCCTCCCACCCCACCCTCCCACCCCACCCCATCCCCTCCCCTCCCCATCACCTCCCCACCCCCTTCCCACCCCACCCCACCCCACCCCCTTCCGTCCCACCCCACCCTCATCCCCCCCCCGCACTGACGCGCTTTTGGCTGCATCCCACGACGAGGAACGTTTCGATGTTGTGCTCCTTCAGATACGCGTTCCGCTCCCCGCCGTTTCCCGGCTCCACCTCGTAGTCCCCATTCAGGCACTGCAGCGTCGCCCACGTGATGTGGATCCGCCTGCGGACAGCCGGCCGACCCTATAGGGCGAACCCCCCCCCCCCCACCTCCCCCCGCCCCCCTTCCCGGCGCTCACCCCGCTTTGCCCCCCGCCTCCATGTGGTTGGCCAAAGTGACGTCGTTGGACCACACGTCGAACTGCCATTTGCGCAGCCCCAACACCCCGCAGTGCACGCGGCCGCTGTGGATCCCCACGCGCATATTCACGTTCACACCCGTCACCTCGCGCACCAACCTGGGGGGGCGCGGGGGGGTCACGTGGGGCGGAGCATATATGGGGGGGGCACATATATTGGGGGGCACATGTGGGGGTCGTATATGGGGGGGCACGTGGGGGGGGTCATATATGGGGGGGCACGTGAGGGGGGCACATATGGGGGAGAGCATATATGGGGGGGGCACGTGTGGGGGGGGCATGTGGGGCGGAGCATATATGGGGGGGAGCATATGGGGGTCATATATGGGGGGGGGCACGTGGGGGGGGCTCTTGTGGGAGGGGCCAGCGGGGGGGTCACATATGGGGGAGAGCATATATGGGGGCGTACATATGGGGGGGGCACATGTGGGGGGGCACACATTTGTGGGGGAGGTCACATGGGGGAGAGCATATATGGGGGGGGCACATATGGGGGGCACATATGGGGGAGAGCAAATATGGGGGGGTCACATATGGGGGGCACATGTGAGGGGGGGCACACACATAGGGGGGAAGGGTCATATATGGGGGAGAGCATATATGGGGGGGCACATATGGGGGCGTCACATATGGGGGGGACACATATGGGGGGGGCACATGAGGGGGTGGGGTCACCTATGGGGGGCTCACGTATGGGATGCGGTCACATATGGGGAGGGTCACACACATATGGGGGGCCCCGTATGGGGTCACGCCGCAGGGATGCGCCCCCCGGCCGCACACACTCACGAGATGGCCTCAATCATATCCACCCCCATCTCCACGCAGCAGTGCGCGTGGTCCCCCCGCGCCTCCGGCAGCCCCGACACGCAGTAGTAGCAGTCGCCCAGGATCTTAATGCGCAGACAGTGGTTCTCCTGGGGGGGATATGGGGGGTTGGATGTGGGGGGGGGTGGGGGGATAGGGGGGGGGTGGATATGGGGGGATATGGGGGGGGATATGGAGGGGGATGTGGGGGGTTGGATATAGGGGAGGGATATGGGGGGGATATGGGGGGGATATGGGGGGGGGATATGGGGGGATATGGGGAGGTGGATATGGGGGGGGATATGGGAGGGTTGGATATGGGGGGGGATATGGGGCGGGACATGGGGGCCAGGGGATCCCTCGTTGCCCCCACTGTTCCCACCATTCCTATTGCCCCCCCTCATTGCCCCCATTGTCCCCCCATTCCCATCATTGTCCCCCCCCATTCCCATTGCCCCCAGATCCCCCATTGCCCCCCACGTCACCATTGCCCCCCATATCCCCTCTGCCCCCACGTCCCCATTGCCCCCCATATCCCCACTGCCCCCCATGTCCCCACTGCCCCCCACGTCCCCCCCCCCCCACCCACCGCCGCCAGCTTGTCGAAGCGTGCGAAGAGCTCATTGAGCGTCATCACCAACTCCTGCGCCGTGCATTGGGACGCCAGGCTGGTGAAGCCCTCGATGTCAGCGAAGAGGATGCTGCGGGGGGAGGAAGGCCGTGGGGTGGGGATATGGGGTGACGCCGCCGTCGGACCCCCCCCGCCCCCCCCATCCCGCAGTACCTGACGTTGTCGTGCTTCTGGATGTAGATCTTGTGGAACATCATGTCCTCCTTCTTGGTGTTGATGTCCTCCTTCATCTCCATGGCCACGTGTTGGGGCAGCACCGACAGCAGCAGCCGCTCCTGCGCCCCACAGCGCCCATCACCCACCGTCCCTCCATCACCACCCCTGGGGGTCCCCTCCATCACCACCACCCCCAGGTCCCCACTGTCCCCCCCAGGTCCCCATCATCCCCACGTCCCCATTACCCATTGTCCTTTTGAGCCCCCACTGTCCCCCCCACCTCCATTGACCCCATGGTCCCTGGGTCTCCAACCTCCCCCACCACCACCCCACCACCCACAGTCCCTCCATCACCACCACCCCTTGGGGGGTCCCCACCGCCCCCATGTCCCCCCTGCCCCAGTGCCCCCCCGTGCCCCCACCTGCTGCCGGTTCTCCCTCTGGAGGTGCAGCCGTGCCTGGATGTACCCACGGGTCTCCTGGAAGGCTTTTCGCTGCGCCACCTCCGCAGGGTAATGGGTGCAGACCCCCACCACGTTGGTGCAGAGGAAGATGAGGGCGTTGGCGCTGAGCTGAGGACAGCGGCACCGTCAGCAGTGCCACCAGGACCCCCCCCCACCTCCATCCCCTGCACCCCAAAACCCCCCACACCCCAACCCCCCCCCCCCCTCCGTACCCCAAATCCTGGGCCCAGTGGGGAGGGGCCTGCGGGGGGTTAAGGACAGGGAATGGAGGGGGCACAGGGAGTGGGGCACTCAGTGGGGGGGGATGTGGGGCACATGGAGATGGGGGGAACCGCTGTCACACCCACCCCCCACCCCACGGCTTGGAACTACCAGCTCTGCCCCCTGCACCCCAAAGCCCGGAGTTCACGTTGGGGGGCTGCGGGGGGGGCAGGGATGGGGATGGGGACATCCAATGTGGGGAGACAGAGGGTAACCGGGAATGGGGGGAAACAGAATGGGAGATGTGGGGGTATGGGGGGGCGCAGGGGATGTGGGGGCACAGGGGACCCAGGGAAGGATGATGGGGGGCACATTGGGGAGGGGGAAATCAGGGCAAGAGGGGATGTGGGGCTGTGGGGACACGGAGATATGGGGTTGTGGGGATGTGGGGACATGGAGATATGGGGTTGTGGGGATGTGGGGACATGGAGATATGGGGATGTGGGGATGTGGGGCCCTCCAGGAAGCAGCAGTGGCTGCAGAGGGAGCACTGCGGTTTCCCCCATCCCCGTCCTTTGGGATCACAGCCAGGGTTATTTATAGGGCTGGAAGGGGGGGGAGCGGTCCCAGCATCCCGGCCCCACTGGCAGCCCCATAGGGTCACCCCGCCGGGGTTGTGCCCTCTGAGCCAGGGGCAAAGTGGGGGGGGGATGGGGGAATATGGGAATGATGGGAATGTGTGGCCTTGGGGACAATGTGGCACCGGGGGCAGATGGGGGCTTGGAGACCCCCCCCCCAATCCCCGACCCCACAATGGTGGCTTTGTGGCCGCCCCCACCCCACCAGAGCCACAATGGGGGGTTTGTGTGCAGCCCCATAACCTGTGGGGCCCAGAGTGTGGCTGTGGCCATGGGGGGGGGGGGGGGGGAGCAAAGGAGACTGGGAGTCGCCCCTCCCCCATCCCAGCCCCCCCCAGCCCCCGCTCCCCCATAACTCCCCTCTGCCCCATCCCTCCCCACCTATAACCCTCCTTCCCCCCCATAGACCCCCCACCTCATCCCTGCCCCCCATAACCCCGTCCCCTCATTCACACCCCCCTCCACCCCATCCCCACCCCCCCCATAACCCCCTGCCCCCACCCCCCCACGCCCCCCATATCCCCACCCCCCCATTCACAGACCCACACCCCCCTTCTCCCCATAACCCCCTCTCCCCACTCCTGCTGCCCCACATACACCCACTGCACCCTATCCCTGCGTCCCCTCCCCCCCATATACACCCCACCACCCCTTATAACCCCGCCCCCGTAGCCCCGCCCCCTCTCGTAGTCCCGCCCCCACCACCTCCCTCCCTCCAATAAGCTCACCCCGAGCCCCGCCCCCACGTAGCCCCGCCCCCTCCCTGTAGCCCCGCCCCTATCCCTCTCCCTCCAATAACCACGCCCCGTAGCCCCTCCCCATCACCTCCCTCCAATACCCTCCCTCCCTGAAGCCCCGCCCCCTCGCGTAGCCCCGCCCCCCATGCCTCTTCCCTCCAATAACCACACCCTCGTGGCCCCGCCCCGTCGCGTAGCCCCGCCTCCATTACCTCCCTCCCTCCAATAACCTCACCCCCTACAAGCCCCGCCCCCTCTTTAGCCCCGCCCCGACGCATCTTCCCTTTAATAACCACACCTCGTACCCCCGCCCCCTCACGTAGCCCCGCCCTCTCTCCTAGCCCCGCCCCATCGTCTCTCCCCTCCAATAACCACACAGCGTAGCCCCGCCCCCTCTTTAACCCCGCCCCCGACACACCTTTCCTTTAATTACCACCCCGTAGCCACGCCCCATGTTTAGCCCCGCCCCATCGTCTCCACGCCAATAACCACACCGCGAGGCCCCGCCCCCTCCCTTAGCCCCGCCCCCTCGCCTCCCTCCCTCCAATCCCCTCGCCCCGCGCAAGCCCCGCCCCCTCCTTAGCCCCGCCCCCTACCTGCCGCCACAGCAGCGGCTCGTCGGCGCACAGATGCCACGTGACGCCGAGCTGCAGCGCGGCCAGCAGCGCCCCGGCCAGCACGGCGGCGCGCATGCGCACGGGCAGCAGCGCGTAGGCGGCGTAGATGCAGAGCACGCCCCACCAAACGCCCTCCGCCGCCCCGCGCGGGGCCACCGCGGCCGCTCCCAGCAGCGGCACCGCCGCCAGCAGCCCCAGAGCCGCGTAGCTCAGAGCGCGCACCGCCTCCCGCGGGAACGCGCCCCGCCCGCACAGCACCGCCAGCAGCGCCGCCGCCGCCGCCGCCGCGCTCAGCGCCGCCGCCACCGCCGCGTTGGGGGCGCCGGGCGCGCAGTGCAGCGCCAGCAGCAGAGCGCACAGCAGCGCCTGCAGCCCCAGCAGCACCGCCAGGCGGCGCCGGTCGAGCTGAGCGAAGTAGCGCTGGTAGAGCAGCTCCAGTTTGAGCGACGGGAAACGCCGGGAGCGGAAGAGCCGCGGGGCGCGGAGCGGCGCCGTCGGCCGGGGGGGGTCCGCGCCGTCCTCCGCCGCTCCGCCGTCCGCCCGCGGAGGTCCCCGGGGGGCGTCGCGGCGGAGGCGGCCGCAGAGCGCGGCGGGGCGGGGCGGCGGTTTGGGGCCGTTGCGGTCCCCCCACGCCGTCTTCCGGTCGTCCGCTTTGGGGGCCAGGAGGGCGCTGAACCACGACATGCTGCGGGGGGGGGGGGGGGGTGAGGGGGGGGCACGAAGAGCACCGCGAGCCGACGGCGCAGAGGGGGGCTGAGCACCGACGGGGACCCAAACCCACGTGGGGGCTGAGCACAAATGGGGTCCCGCGGTGCTCGGCCGCCCCGGAGCCCCCCGACCCATCTGTGCCCCAATGGGGTCTGCGCTGCGGGGGGGCTGAGCCCAAATAGGGACCCAAACCCAAATGGAGACCTGAGCCCAAATGGGGCCCTATGGTGCTCAGCCGCCCCGGAGCCCCCCGACCCATCAGTGCCCAATGGGGTCTGCATGCACCTACATGGGGGCTGAGCCCAAACGGAGGCTGAACCCAAATGGAGACCTGAGCCCAAATGGGGCCCTATGGTGCTCAGCCGCCCCAAAGCACCCCCTGAGCCATCAGCGCCCAAACGGGGTCTGCATGCACCTACATGGGGGCTGAGCCCAAATGGGGACCCAAACCCAAATGGAGACCTGAGCCCAAATAGGGTCCCCCAGTGCCCACCCGCCCCAAAGCCCCTCTGACCCATCAGCACTCAAATAGGGGTCTGAACCCAAATGGAGACCTGAGCCCAAATGGGGTCCTGTGCTGCTCAGCCACCCCAAAGCCCCCCGACCCATCAGCGCCCCAATGGGGTCTGCACCGCATGGGGGCTGAGCCCAAATGGGGTCCCCCGGTGCTCATGCAGCCCAACCCCCCCCACCCCATCAAATGGGATCAGCGCCCAAATGGGGCTCTGCACCCACACGGGGTCAGCACCCAAACGGCACTGAGCACAAATGGGGGCTGAACCCAACCCGACCCCCCCCCCCATCAGCACGAAATGGGGCTCCACACCCAAATGGGACCGGCACCCCAACGGGCTCTGAACCCCAACGCAGCCCCGCAGTGCTCACCGACCCCAAAACCCCCCCATCCCATTCACCCCCAAACGGGGTCTGCACTGAGACGCGGTCGGCGCCCACGTGGGGGTCCACCCCCGAATAGGGGCTCACCCAGCGCCCAAACGGGGGCTGCGCCCACACGGGGGTCCCACGGCAGCCCCCCCCCCCTCCATCCCATCAGCACCCAAATGGGCTCCGAACCCAACCGGGCTCTGCAGTGCAATGCGGTCGGGACGGGGTCGGCACCCAAAGGGGTCCCGCACCCCCCGCCCCCCCCATCCGCACCCAGAGGGGTTCAGCGCCCCAAAAGGGTCCCGCGCCCCTCCGCCCCCCCGCGGCCCTCCCGGCTCCGCACCGCCGCTGTTTGTTCCCGCAAACAGCGGCGGTGCGGAGCGCGATGCCGCCGTCGGTTCCCGGTCCCGGTCCCGGTTCGGGGCCGCACCGCCCGTCCCGCAACGTCCCGCAGCTCCGGGCGTCCCCAAAGGGCACCGGGAGCACCGGGACCGCATTGACGGGACACGTCGGTACCGGACCGGGACGGCGGGGGGGGTGGGAGGGGGGAAACGGCACCGGAGGGGCGCACAGCGGTACCGGAAAGAGCCCCTCCCGCAGCGCCCCGCGCCCGGCCTTAAAGCCGCCGCTCCCCGCCCGGTACCGACCGCCGGTACCGCACCGCCCCGCCCCGCCGCTCCGCTCCCCCCTCCCCCGACCCCCGGTACCGCACTCACCTCCGGCCCCGCACCGCCCCTCTGCTACGCGGCCGTCCGCTCCATCGCGATCCCCATCGCCGGTCCCGGTCCGCCCGCACCGCCCCGCACCGCCCTCCGCCCGGATCCTCTCCCGGGCGCTCCCGGTCGCGGCCTTAAAGGCGCAGCGGCGGTGCGGTGCGGTGCGGCCCGGTCCGGCGCGGGGGGGTCCGGTGCTGCGGGGGAGGCGCGGGCGGAGCGCTCGGTGCGGGCACACGCGCGGGAGTGACATGGCGGGGACACGGGGACACGCGCGGCCCTTTGTGCGCGGCCCCGACGCACTCAGACCCCCCCCCCAATGGGGACGCCCCCCCCCCTCCTCCCCTTTTTTTTTGCACGCGCACCGCCGCGCCGCTTTGCACACTCACGTCGCCCCCCCCCCTCCGCACGCGCATCCCTTTGCACGCACACAGCGGACACCCCGAGCGTGCGCGAGCCCCCCCCCTTTGCACGCGCACTCCCCCCCTGCACACCCATCCTTGCACGCGCGCGCGCCCTTCCGCGCACCTCTTGCACGCGCACACGCGCGTCCCCTCGCACCCCCCCCCCCCTTTGCACGCCCCATTCACGGATCTCTATGTGCTCCCAACCCCCCCCCACGACCCCCCCTCTGATCCCCCCATCCCAATGGGGGTCCCGCCCTCCCCCTCCCCCCCCCATAGCACAGCGCAGAGCCCCTCCCCTCCCCCCCCCCGCGGCGCTCGGCCCCGGGGAGCGCTGATTAATCATTAATTAACGCCGCTCCGCGCGGAAGTGCCACCGCAGCGCTGGAGGGGGGGGGCGGTGTCACCGTGTCCCCGCGGGGCAACCACTGCCCCATAGCGGCACGTGTGGGGGTGTCCCATAGGGGAGGGGGGGGCGGAGGTGGAGCCGGACCCCGCTGGACCCAAATCCTATGGGGGGGCCGTGGGATGGAGGCTATGGGGGTCTCTGGGCGGACTCTGATCCTATGGGGGTCCATGAGATGGGCCCTATGGGGGTCCTTGGGATAGGCTCTGACCCTATGGGGGTCTTTGCATGGACCCCGATCCTATGGGGGTCCCTGGGATGGACCCTATGGGGGGGCTCTGGGCTGACCTGGACCCTATGGGGAGGTCACTGGGATGGATCCTGACCCTACAGGGGTCTTTGGGATGGACTCTGACCCTTTGGGGGGTCTCTGGGTGGACCCTGACCCTACAAGGGTCCCTGAGATGGACCTGGACCCTATGGGGTCTTTGGGGCTGACCATGACCCTATGGGGGTCTTTGGGATGGACCCTATGGGGGTGACTGGACTGACCGTGACCCTACAGGGGGTCTTTGGGATGGACCC
Source organism: Gallus gallus (assembly GCF_016699485.2). Classification (NCBI taxonomy): domain Eukaryota; kingdom Metazoa; phylum Chordata; class Aves; order Galliformes; family Phasianidae; genus Gallus; species Gallus gallus. The sequence continues at coordinate 63,590 of NC_052565.1, read as the reverse complement.
TGTGGGGGTCTCTGGACTGACCCTATAGCGGGTCTTTGGGATGGACCCTATGGGGGTCTCTGAACTGACCACGACCCTATAGAGGGTCTTTGGGGTGGACCCTCTGGGGGTCTCTGGGCCGGACCCCAACCCTAATGAGGCCCCACTGTGCAGTGCAGCGGTGCGGGGCCAGGCCGGGTCCGGTCCAAACGGGGGGGGGGGGGAGCCCAGGGGTGACCCCCAGCACAGAGAACGGAGAGATGGGGGCAAAGCCCCGCGTGTGGGGGGGGTTACGGACACGGACACGCGTGGGCGCTGGGGAGGGGGGGGGGGCGGGGGCGGGGACGCTCGGGACGCCCCCGGCGGCCCCGTGTGATGCGGTGCGCGGTGCAAACGGCGGCGGCGGTGCGGCCCTTCCCCGGCGGATCACCGCGGTCCGATTCCGGGGGCGGGGGGGGATCCGCCGGGTGGTACCGTCGGTACCGCCGCCCCCGGGGATGTCCGCTCCGACGCAGCCGTCCTCACCCGGTTCGTTCCAGGTGAGCGGGGTCGGTTCGGTGAGGAATGCGGGGGGGTGGGGGGGGGGGAGGGGGGGGGGAAGCGCAGCAGCACCGGGAGCCGCCCCGTATGGAACGTCCCGGTACCGCCCGGTACCGCCCGGTGCTCACGGAGCCCCCCCGGCCCGCAGAGCCCCCGAAGGATCCCGAAACGGAAAAGCCGCTTCAAACGGTCCGACGGCAGCACTTCGTCCGACACCACGTCCAGCGTCCTCCGGCGGCAGGTGAGCGGAACCGGAACCGAACGGCACCGGGAAACGGCACCGGGAAACGGCACCGGGAAACGGCACCGGGAAACGGCACCGGGCATCAGCGGGTGTGGGCTCTGGGAACGGAGAAATGGCACCGGGAACCCGAACCGGGCGTCGGCACCGGGAAACGGGAACGGAAACCGGGCGGTACCGGGAACCGGAACCGGGCGTTGGGTACCGCCGGGCGTCACCGGCACCGGGAGCCCCACCGGGCACATCAGGGAGCTCCGTGCCCCCCCCCACCGGTGCCGCTGAGCACCAGAAGGACCCCCTCCCCCCCCACACACAGCCGGTACCGGAGGTGGGAACGGACCCACCGCTTTCCGGTACCGCCGCAGCGGCCGCTCCGCACCGCTCCGCGGGGAACGCTGCGTCAGAGCGCACCGGGAGCGGCACTGCGGCGCGGGGGGGGCAATGAGGACCGGCGGTGTGGGGGGGTTGGGGGTGGGGGGCGCCGTGCGCCGCTCCTCCCGCTCCGGTAACGGCACCGCCGTCATCTCCGGAACCGGGGAGCACCGGAGGGGGTTATGGGGGGTCCTCATCTCCGTGCCCCCCCCCAGCACGCTCGGTGCTCCCGATCCCATCGGTGCGCTTTCAGCACCGCGGAGAGCTCCCGCTGCCCCCCCCCCCCCCCCCCCCCCCCATTACCGGTCCCCCCCCCACCCAAAAGGCCCCGTTGTACCGAGCGGTGCCCCCCCTCACCCCCCCCACAGGGCTGTTGTAGCCCACAGCAGTGCCGGTGCTCCCCCCCATAGGAGCGGTATAACGGGGGGGGGGGGGAGGGCCGGTCCCGGTCCCATGGGGCGGTGGGGGGGGGGGTGTAGGGGGGGTGTGGGGGTGCGGCGGTGCGGGGGGGGCGGGTGCGGCTCCGGCCCCGTTATACCGCGCTGTGCCGCTTCGGGACCGGACGGGGCCGCCGCGTCGGAGCATGGAGGTACCCCAACCCCCCCCCCCCCCCCCCCACGGGATCCCCCCCCCGGGACCCCCCCCGTATAACGCTCTGGGAGGGGGGGCGGGGGGGTACGACCCCACCTCCGAGCCGTGCGCCTCCCCAATCCGTTGGGATTTGCCCCCCCCCGCACAGAGACCCTCCGTGATGGGGGGGGCCGCGGGTGGGAGGAACACGAGGACCCCCCCCGGTCAAAGGCTCCGGGGGGGCGGGGGGGTGGGCAGAACCCCTCCTCCAACCCCTTCCCCCCCCCCCAGATGGGGTTCGCCCCCTCCGTGCTTTGCTAAAAGCCCCCCCGCCTTTTATGGGGGGATCCGGGGGTGGGGGGGGCACCGCAGCCTGGGGGAAAAGGGGTAAAATAGAGCCCCCCCCCCCCCCCCCCTTCCCGCTCCGGTGCTGCGGGGGCGGCGGCTCCGCGCTCCCCCGGGGGGGGGGGGGGGCGGGGAGGGGCGGTGGGAGGGGCGGGGGAGGGCCGGGCGAGGCCGAGCGCAGCCGAACCGGAGCCGGATCGGTACCGGCGGTGGGAGCGGGGGGGGGGCGGTTCGGTTCGGTTCGGTTCGTCCCGTCTATGTCGTTTTCTGACTCCAGCGCGACGTTCCTATTGCACGAGGTACCGCCGGTACCGGGGGGGGGGGGCATATGGGGGTGTTATGGGGGGGGGGATATGGGGCGGTGTGATATCGCGGGGGGGGGTCATACTGGGGGGGTCGGGCCGCCCATAGACCCTTTGTTAACCCCAGATATGGGGGGGGGGGGGGGGGCGGTGTACGTGGGGGTGTACGTGGGGGGGGGGGGGGTGTATGGAGGGGGTAATGGGGGGGGGGGGGGGCAGTGCTGGGAGAGCCCGATTGCTGCGTGGGGGGGGGGGGGGGGGGGGGGGCGATGCTGCACTGCTGTGGGGCCCGGAGTGCTTTGGGGGGGCGGGGGGGGGGCTATAAATATATCCCTGCAGCTCCGGCACTGCTCTGGATACAGCGGGGAGTGGTTAAAATGGGGGAGGGCACCGGGGGGGGCAGCGTGGTGACCCTACGTCATTATGGGGGGGGCATTGGGGGTCACTGTACTGACCCTATGTCAGTGGGGGGGGGGAGGGGGGGGCGTGGTGACCCCCATCTTCTTTTGGGGGGAGCACTGGGGGTCGGTTTGTTGTCACCTCATCTCATTTGGGGGGGGATTGGGGGTCACCACGGTGACCCCATTTGTTTTATGGGGGGGGGGGGAAGGGGGGGGAACTGCGTGTGCCCCCCCCCCGGGTTGGCACCCATAGTGATGACCCCCAAAGTAGTGGGGCTCTATGAGTGACCCCAATGGAGTGCAGACCCCTGGGGGGGGGGGGGAGGAACATCCCCACATCCCAATGATGCCCCCCCACCCCGTGCCGCCCCCATTGCCCTCTGATGTCCCCATGATGCCCCCATACGGTGTCCATCCCATCCCCAACCCCACACCTCCACCATGGCCCCAAGGATGGCACTGGGAGGTCCCACGTCCCCATTGTCCCCATCCCAAACCCCACAATAACCCCATGACGGCCCCATGTCCCCACCCCTATGATAACCCCATGACAGCCCCATGTCCCCACCCCTATGGTAACTCCATGATGTCTCCGTGTCCCCATCCCCAAAATGTCCCCACATCCCTGGGATGTCCCCGTCCCCATAATAACCCCATAAGGTCCCCAGCCCTACAATAACCCCATGATGTCCCCATGGCCCTGGGATGTCCCCATCCCCATGATGGCCCCATGTCCCCATTCCCATCCCCATAATAACCCCATGACGTCCCCAACCCCATGACAGCCCCACGTCCCCATCCTCATCCCCATGATAACCCCATGATGGCCCCAAGATGTCCCCATCCCTATGATATCCCCATAGCTCTGCGATGTCCCCAACCCCACAGTAACCCCATGGCAGCCCCATATCCCCATTCCCAGCCCCATAATAACCCTGCGATGTCCCCAACCCCACAATAACCCCATGGCAGCCCCATGTCCCCATTCCCAGCCCCATAATAACCCCACGCTGTCCCCATCCCCACGATAACCCCATCCCAATGACGCTCCCATCCCCCCTCCCATCCCATCCCTCCATCACCCCACTGCCCCACACCGTCCCCATGACCCCGGGGGTCCCTCCCCACACCCCCCCCCATATAGGGCTCGGCCGATTCCTACACCAGCCGCCCCTCTCTGGACTCGGACGCGTCCCTGGAGGAGGACCGCGAGCGGCGCGAGGGGCAGAGCCGTGCTCAGCAGCAGCTCGAGAGGGCCAAGGTACGGCCCTATGGGTCCCCCAGCCCTCTATGGGGCGCTTATGGGGCGCTGACCCCCTCCCCAATTCCCCCCCCCAGCACAAACCCGTCGCCTTCGCCGTGCGCACCAATGTCAGCTACTGCGGAGCGCTGGATGAGGAGTGCCCGTTACAGGGGGCAGCAATTAACTTCGAGGCCAAAGATTTCCTGCACATTAAAGAGGTGGGGAGGGATATGGGGGAGGGGGCGCAGGGGGGTGTGGGACCCCCCCCCTCCAAAGCTGCTCGTGGGGAGGGGGGGTGGTTGTGGGGATGGGGTGCGCTCTCCTCGTGCGCTTGTGGGGATAGGGGGGATATAGAGTTGTGGGGATGGGGGGGGGGACATAGGGATGTGGGGATGGGATGGGGGGGCAGCCAGGTGTAGGGACCCCCCCAAGGCCTCACCCCCCCCCCCCCCCCATTATCTCTGTGCAGAAATACAGCAATGATTGGTGGATCGGGCGCTTAGTGAAGGAGGGGGGGGACATCGCCTTCATCCCCAGCCCGCAGCGCCTGGAGGCCGTGAGGCTCAAACAGGAGCAGAGAGCGCGGTATGAGGGACCCCCCAACCCCCTCCCCCTCATTGCCACCCCCCCGGCCCCATAGGGCCCCCCCTCACCCCTATTCCCCCCCCCCCTTCATATCCCCCCAGGAGAGCTGGAAGCGCTCCGGGCATTGGTGACAGCGGGAGCCGGCGATCGCCCCCCCCTTCATTAGGTGAGGGGGTGGCAATAAGGGGGGGGCGGGGGGGTCTATGGGGCCGTCACCGACCTCTGCTCCTTCTCTCCTATCCCCAAAGCCAAACAGAAGCAGAAACAGGTGAGATGGGGAGGGGGCTTTGGGGGGGGGGGGGGTGTGGAACCCTCTCTCCATGTGGTTGGAGGGGCGATGGGGAGGGGGGTGGAGGGGACACCTCTGCCCATATAACTGTGGGGCCGGAGGGGCACCTGGTTGAGGGGGGGGGGTTGCTGTGTGGGAGCTCAGGGCACTGACACCCCCTATCCCCCCCCCACAGACGCAGCACATCCCCCCCTACGATGTGGTGCCCTCCATGCGCCCCGTGGTGTTGGTGGGGCCCTCCCTAAAGGGATACGAGGTAATGGGGGAGGGGGGCAGGTTGAGGCTGGGTCCATCCCCCCCCCGCCTTATCCCGTAACAGATGGGGTGACAGTGGGGTGCCACATGGCTGCCCCCCCCCCCCCCGGTGCTGCCATCTGCTCCGCTCACCGCAGGTCACCGACATGATGCAGAAAGCGCTCTTCGATTTCCTCAAGCACAGATTTGACGGCAGGTGGGGGCCCCCCCCGACCCCAACCCTACCCCTAACCACCCCCCCCCCGACCCCAACCCTACCCCTAACCACCCCCCCCCCCAACACCCACAGACCCCCAAATGCCACCTCTGTGCCATCCCCACACTCCATGGCCCCCCAATACCACCTCTGTGCCACCTCACAGACCCCATGGACCCCACAGACCCCCACTACCACCTCTATACCACCCCATGGACCCCCAATGCCACCTCTGTGCCACCCCTGTACCCCCAATGCCAGCTTTGTGCCATCCCCATACCCCACGGATCCCACAGACCCCCAGTACCACCTCTGTGCCACCTCACGGACCCCACAGACCCCCAATGCCGCCTCCCTGCGGTTCCCCCCCCCATACCACCGTCCCCCCCCAGGATCTCCATCACCCACATCACGGCGGATCTCTCCTTGGCCAAACGCTCCATCCTCAACAACGTGGGCAAACAGGCGCTCCTCGAACGCTCGGCCGCGCGCTCCACCATCGGTGAGGTGTGGGGTTGGGGGGGGGGGGTCACCCTATGACTCAGCACCCCCCTTCCCCCCCCACCCCAGACCCTAAAACACCCCCATTTATCCCGACCCCAAAAGCGGAGGTGCAGAGTGAGATCGAGCGCATCTTCGAGCTGGCCAAGTCGCTGCAGCTGGTGGTGCTGGATGCTGACACCATCAACCACCCCGCACAGCTGGCCAAGACCTCGTTAGCACCCATCATCGTCTACGTCAAAGTGTCCTCCCCCAAGGTGGGGGGGCTGTGGGGCTGCAGGGAGGGGGGGGGGGGGGGTAGGGGGCCGCCCCATATCTCTGCATCCTGTTCTGTCCCAACGCGCATCCAAAAAGGGGCGGCCATGGGGTACCCCACCTCCACCCCACAGCCCAACCCCAACCCTATGGGCACTCAACTAAAGGGGCAGCCCCCCCACCACGCTGCCCCCCCCAGCATTATCCCCCCCCCCCCCATCCATAGGTCCTCCAGCGGCTCATCAAATCCCGTGGCAAATCGCAGGTGAAGCACCTCAACGTGCAGATGATGGCAGCGGACAAACTGGTGCAGTGCCCCCCGGTGAGACCCCCCACCCTGGGGACACCCATAGGGCCCCCTCCCCCCCCGCCCGATCCCTGGCCCCATATCCCCCCCACCCCAATACATCCCCCCTCCCCAGGAGCTGTTTGATGTCATCCTGGATGAGAACCAGCTGGAGGATGCCTGCGAGCACCTGGCTGAGTACCTGGAGGTGTACTGGCGTGCCACGCACCACCCACCCCACAGCCCCCACGCTGTGCCCTCCCCCAGCAGCCTCCCAGGGCTGCAGGTACCACTCGACCCCCCCACCCCAAAAAGGGGGCAGCCATGGGGTCCCCCAATGCCACCCCCACAGCCCCATCTCCACATCTCCCCCGGTCCCTATGGGCATCCAACCAAGGGGCAGCCATAGGGACCCCCCTCCCCCCCCACTGACCCCATAGCACCACTATTCCCAGCTGCAGGGACCCCCAGATCCCCCCAAGCTCCCTATGGGAAGAAGGACAGCAATGGGGTCCCCCCAATGCCACCCCCGCAGCCCCATCTCTGCATCCCCCATTCCTATAGGCATCCAACCACGGCCCAGCCATGGGGTCCCCCCCATAGCACCACCATCCCCCATTGAAGGTACCCCCAGACCCCCCCCCAGCTCCCTATGGGGAACAGAGCAGCCATGGGGTCCCCCAGTGCCGTCCCCACAGCCCCATCTCCGTGTCCCCCCCATCCCTATGGACATCCAACCACGGGGCAGCCATAGGGCTCCCCACACTGACCCCATAACACCCACCCCCCCCACTGAAGGTACTCCCAGACCCTCCACCCCCCACCCCAAGCTCCCTATGGGAAGAAGGACAGCAACGGGCTCCCCCAGTGCCACCCCCACAGCCCCATCTCCACATCCCCCCCATCCCCACGGGCATCCAAGCAGGGTGCAACCATGGCTTCCCCACAGCCCCCCCCACGGCCCCTCTCCCCCCCCCCCAGGGCCAGCAGCTGCTGGAGGAGCGGGGTGAGCACTCCCCCCTGGAGCACGACAGCCTGATGCCATCAGACGAGGCCAGCGATCCCTCCCCCCGTGCGTGGGGGGGTCCAACCCAGCGCAGCTCACGGCACCTGGAGGAGGAGGAGGAGTACGGGGGGCCCTACCCCGACCTCTACCAACCACACCGACACCACAACTCGGGGCTGCACGGCCCCCCCTCGGCCCCCACCGCAGCACAGGAGCGGCTCCTCGAACGGGACCCCGATAGGAACTGGCAGCGCAGCCGGCCCTGGGCCAAGGACAGCTATTAGGGGCTGGGGGAGGGTTGGAGGGGGGGGGGCACGGCCGGGGCCCGGCCCTGCAGCTCGTCATACCCGTGCCCCCCCCAGCTCCACGCTGGGGGTGCTCAGACAATCTCCCTTCTCTTGGGGAACAGCGGCAGCTTCCCGGCACGCCGTCAGCCATACTAAGCACATGGGGGGGGGGGGGGGGGGGGGGGGTCGGCGGCCAGGATCCCCACCCCACCCCCCCCCCTCGGCTCCGGGTGACCCCAGAGCTGCCCCACAACTCCACCCCACCTCAGCTTCCCCTGCATTGCACGCTGCCCCATTCCCAGCAGCAAAGGGTGCCTCCCCCCATAGGGCAGGCGGGGGAGTGGGGGGGGCAGCTCCAGCACGATTCCCCCCCCCCTCCCTTGCAACACAAAGCACTGCCCCGAGGACATTGGGGGGGAGGGCTGTGCCCACCTCCCGGGGGGGTCAGGCTGTCCCCTTCCCCTGCATGGGACCCCCAGGAGGAGGGGGCCACACCGCACGCTTCGCTCTGCACCGTTCCCCATTCACCGGTAGCCAACAGCTTCCTCCCTGAGGGGGGGGGGCAGGGGGGCAAAGGGGGGGCAGCCAGACCCCATGTGTGGGGCTGCCAGACCCCATATATGGGGCAGCCACCCACGCCTGCGCTCGCTGTCCCCGCTGTCCCCAATCCCATCACCGCGCAGGCCCTGTAAATACAGCGCCCACCACCCCCAGCCAGGGGCTGCTCCACATGTTGGGGTGGGGGGGGGCATGGGGGGGTCCGTGGGACCCTCTGTGGGGAGCAGCACCCCCCGGCAGCGGAGGGGATGGGTGGGAGCCACAGATTTGTTACAATTTTTTTTGTAGAAAGCACTGATTTCCCTGTAAGTTGTTTCAGAAACACGAGAGTGCTCGGAGTCTGTGTGCGTGGGTGTGGGTGTGGGGGGGTGAGATGGGGGGAGAGCAGCATGGGGGGGCTGCAGGGGGGGGAGGAGGGGGGCGAGGGGGGCTCTGAACCCAAATATTCCCTCTGGATGGGTGCAAAGCACTGCAGCCCCATGGAAACGTGGATGGCAACGTGGGGAACTGACATCTGGCAACGCTGCTGCTTTATTGCAGCCTGGAGGGTGGGCTAAAAAAAGGGATGAGGTGAACGCAGCCCCCACGCACAAACCAGCACACGGACCCCCAATGCGACCCCACCAGCAGTGGGGCAGAGAGGAACCCGACCCCAAAGAGCCTCCGTGAGTCCTCGGGCGACGCAGGAAGGGGGAATGGGCGCACAGAGGGGACGTTTGGGGGCAGCCCCGGCCCCAGTGTGTGCTGGTGGCAGTCCTGGCTGCAGCACGGGGATAAGGGCGGCCAGCACAGTCCCGGCAGCGCCCGGTGGTCCTGCTGTCCCCAAAAAGGGGGGGGTCGGAAGGCAGACCCCAATCCCGGGGACTCACGCGAAGATGGTTTCCTCGCGGCGCTTCTTGGTGAGGATGGTGCCTGGTTTGTGCTGGGCGTCGGGGTGGTTGGCCAGCTCGGGGGGGCAGGATGACACAGGGCTCTCCAGGATGGCCTGCTTCAGGTCGTAGAACACCGTGGAGTCCTCCTTGGTCAGGAAGGTGATGGCAACGCCGCTCTTCCCGGCTCGACCCGTCCCGCCCGATGCGGTGGATGTAATCTACGGGGGTGTGGGGTCAGGCGACGCCCTGGGGGGGCCCTCACCTCGGCCCGCACCCCCAACTCACCCCCCCCCCACACCCCCAACTCACCCTCGATGTTCTTGGCCATGTCGTAGTTGACGACCATGGAGACGTCGTGGATGTCGATGCCGCGGCCGGCCACGTCGGTGGCCACCAGGATGTCTTTGGCCCCGGCCTTCAGGTTGGACAGGGCAAACTCTCGCTGCTCCTGGCCTTTGCCGCCGTGTAGGGTGCAGGCGTTGTACTGTGGGGTGAAATGGGGCTCAGCGGGGGGGGTGTGGGGGGGCCACGCTTCAGCTGTGGGGTCTCTGCACCTGCGTGGCTGTGCCGCAGCACGGGGGGGACACCACCGGGATGGGGGGCTGGGGGTCGCCGTGAGCCGTAGGGCAGAGGCGTGGGGTGGGGATGGCACAACTGAGGTGGGGGCTCCGGGCCGGACTCACCCCCATCTTCTCCAGCGACTTGGCCAGCACATCACAGCCCTTCTTCTGGTTGACAAAGATGATGATGGGCGGGTCGAAGCCCTGCTCCAGAATGGCCAACAGCTTCTTCCTGCAGGGGAGGAGGAGAGGAGAGGAGAGTGAGGAGGGTCCACGGTGCCCCACGCCCACCCCGGACCACCCCGAGACCTCCTTCCCCTCCCCACCACTCTCACCTCTTCTCCGACTCTGACATGAGGAAGACCTTCTGCTCCACCCTCTCGTGTGGTTTGCCAGCAGAGCCAATGTAGACCACGGCCGGGCGGCGCAGGTAGCTGCGTGCCAGGCGCTCCACCGCCGGCGGCATGGTGGCTGTGAACATGACAGTCTGCAAGAGGAAGGGGCAGTGAGCAGCGACCCCGCGGGGCAGGGAGCACGGCTTCCATTCCTCAAAGCCCCAAACCCGCCCTGTGCCCATCTGTCTGCACTGTGCTCCCCCCCACCTGTCTACACTGTATTACCTCTCACCTGTCAGCACTGTGCTCCCTCCCATATCTACATTTTTGCTCCCCCCCCCCATATCTGCACTGTGCTCCCCCCCACCCGTATTTCTGCTTCCCCCCCACCTGTCTGCATTGTGCTCCCCCCCCTCCCCATATCTACATTTGTGCTCCCTCCCACCTGTATTTGTGCCCCCCGCCCCCCCTCCCCATATCTGCACTGTGCTCCCCCCCACCTGTCTGTATTTGTGCTTCCCCGACTCGAAGTTGGCCAACATCTTCTCGGGGTCCTCGGCCTCGTCGGTGTCGGGTTTTTGGTTGGTGACAGGCATGTGCTCCAGGATCTTCTGCACGTCAGGCTCGAAGCCCATATCGATCATGCGGTCCGCCTCGTCCAGCACCACGTATGTGCAGCGGCTCAGCACCAGGTAGCGGTTCTCCAGCACGTCGATGAGCCGCCCAGGAGTGGCGATGACGATCTGTGGGGGGGAGAAGCAGCGCCTGCAGCCCGGTGGTGAACTGGGCCATACTGGGAGCCGGGGGTGCCCCAGCAACACAGCGCAGGGCCGCGCAGCGCCGCAGCCTCACCTCGCAGCCCATCCGCAGGCGGAAGCCTTGGTCCTCGCGGGAGATTCCTCCAATCACGGCCACCGTGCGGATGCCCAGAGGCTTCCCAAACTTGATGGTCTCCTCCTCAATCTGCTGGGCCAGCTCTCGGGTGGGAGCCAGGATGATGGCGTAGGGGCCCTGGTCCGACTCCTCGATGCTGCGCAGCGCAGGGAACCGCGACGTCACCCCCCCACGGTGACACAGCGCCACCCCCACGACGCCCCCATCCCACCACGGCAGCCCCCCCCTCACCGGTCGATTTTGGGCAGGGTGGTGATCCACACCAGCAGTGGGATGAGGAACGCCGCCGTCTTACCGCTGCCCGTCTCAGCCACGCCGATGATGTCCCGGTTCTGCAGGCCGATGGGGATGGCCTGCCGCTGGATGGGAGTGGGTTCCTGCGGAGGAGAGTGGTGGGTTTGCCAGCAGAACACCCCCATACCCCCCCCCAAAACAACCCAGGAGCTCCGATCCCAAGAACCAGCCCTCTTCCTCCCACCAAAGCTCACGTTAAGACCACACACAGGTCCTCCAAAAACAGCCCCTGAGCCCACCTTGTAGCCACACTTATCGATGACCTCCAGGATGTGGGGCGGCAGGGATGAATCCTTCCAGGAGCGGATGGGGTTGGGGATTTTGCCTCCTTTGGTGGTGATGCTGTAATCCTCCCGGAAAATACGCCAGTCTCTGTCTGTCATCTCATCCAGCTTCTTCTGGGACCAATGCCGGTCGTCCCAGCGCTGCTTGGCCTCCTTCTTCCGCAGCTTCCGCAGCCGGGCCCTGCGATGGGGCAAAGAAGGGCACGGGGTTCACCCCACAGCCCTGTGGACAGCAGATCTGTCCCCCCACCCTCAGGACGGCAGCCCCGTGCCCCCCCCACTGCACTCACTCCTCCTGCTCCTTCTCCTCCAGCGTCCTTCTCTTTTCCATCAGGTCCCCATAGAAGCGCGACTGCTCCCGTTTCTGCTGCTTCAGGTCGATCCCTGCGATGAAGCCCCGTCCCAACAGCTGCACCTGGTGCCTCTCTTTGTACCTGGAGCAGGGCAGGAGCGTCAGGGGGCAGTCCCGGGGCTGCAGAGCCCCCCTGGGGTCACCCCCGGGCACTCACAGGGGGTTGTAGTCAATGGAAGTGTCCTCTGATGCGTCCCACTCAAAGACAAACTTGCGGTCGTTCAGGTGCCGCGTGCGCCTCCGCTTCTTCACCCCTCCCAGGTAGCGCTCCTGCAAACAGCACAGCATCAGCAAGGCAGGAACCCTACCGGGGGTCCCGGCCACCCCCAAGAAGCTCCCCCAGCCCGGCTGCCAGCAGCACCTTGATGGCGTGGAGCTCTTTGCTCTTGTCTTTCTCCTCTCGAATCTTCTGCCTGCCCTCCTCGTCCTCAGTGCCGTTGGTTTCCCTCTCCATGCGCTCCCGGCGCTCCCTGCGCTCACGCTCCTGGGGGTCTTCTGGGAACAGGGGGAGAACCTCAGAGCTCAGCACTCCCCAGCACAGCTTGGGGGGGGGGCGTGGGGGCTTAGGGGTGGGGGTGACAGCGCACCTAGCATCTTCCTCCCCATCTCCTGGAACTGCTTCCTCTTCTTCCTCTCCTCCTCGAGCAGCCGCTGCCGCTCCTCCACCTCCTGCTGCCGCCGCCGCAGGGCCTCGGCCTCCCGCTCAGCCTTGGAGAGGAACTTGGGCTGCAAGAGGGGAGGAAGGCTCACAGCGGGGCTGGACGTGGCCCCTTACTGCTGGGACCACCCCAGGATAGGACCCCCCCCAGATGCCCATCCGGGCACCACCACCACACGCCGGGACTGTGCAGGAAGGGAGAACTCCCACTCCCATTCCCACCTTCGCTTCTGCCTCCTCCTCGGCCTTCTTCTTCGCCAGCAGCTCCTCCAAAGACAGGGGCTGTGCCTGCAGAAATGGGGCTGTGCTGTGACGCCTCTCCTCACCCCGAGAGCCGCTCCTGAACCAAACCCCACTCCTCACCTTCTCTTTTTTCAGTGCATTCTCCTCCTCCTCCTCCGCCTTCCGCGAGTCCCTCTCCTTGCGAGACTTGGAGTCCTTACCCCTGCTTGGGGACAAGCTTCCCCAACAAAGCAAAAGGCAATCAGGGACCAAACAGAGCCCCACACCCAAACCTCAAAGCTCCAAACTCAAGGCCCTAAAGCCAGGGCCCCAAAACTCAAAACCCGAAGCCCGAAACCCAAACCCCGAAATCCCAAACCTGAAGCCCCAAACCCCAACGCCAAGGACCCAAGCTCAAACCCAAAGCCCCAAAGCCTGAAGCCCCAAAGCCCGCCTCCCCCCACCCCCCGCTGGGTGAAGCCCCCTCTGCCGGAGCCCTGGCTGTGCCCCATAGGGCCACATAGCAGCCAACCCAACCGGACCCCCCCTCACCTGGAGCGCTTCCTGTCCTTGTCCCTCCGGTGGCCATCCTTCTCCCTCTCCCGGTCCTTCTTACCCCGGTCCCGGTCGCGCTCTTTGTGCCGCCGGTCCCTGAATAACGGGAAAATCACCCCAAAATGAGATCCGTTGTCCTACAAAGATGTCCTCCCCCCCCGGGTAACCCAACGGCTTTCACCTGTCCAAGGACTTGGAACGGGACCGGGACCGGGACCGGCTGCCCCTCCTCCTATCCCGGGAGCGGTGCCGCTTCCTGTCCTTGGGGGGGGACCCCTTACGGTCCCGGTCGCGGGTCCCGATCCCGGTCCGGGGAACGGGAGCGTTTCCTCTCCTCCTTCACGGGGGACGCGTCGCGGTCCTTCTTGTCCGTCAGCTCCCGGCCATCTGCGGGGGGGGGGCAGCGGGGCCCGCTCAGAGGGACCGCCGGGAGGGAACGGGACGGAGCGGCTCCTTGCCGGCGTACCCAGCCCTGCGCCGCACAACGGAGCCCTGCAACCCCCCCCGGCCCCTTCCTCCGGGAGAAACGAACCCTCCCCGCGCCCCCCGGCCCGGCCCCGTCTCACCGCCGTCTCCCCGCAGCACCAGGCCCAGGCCGAGGCCTCAGCGCCGCGCCGCCGCCATGTCCGCCGCGGGGTACGCTGGGAAAGCGAGGCGCCCCCGCGGCAACTTCCGGGACTGCAACTCCCAGCGGCCCCCGCAGCCCCTTCCGGAAGTACACCTCCACAGGGACTGCAGCTGCCAGCGGTCCCTTCCGGAAGTACAGCTCCACAGTCGCTTCCGGAACTACATTTCCCAGCGGCCCCCGCGGCTCAGCTCGCACTGCGCTGCGCTCAGAGCCCATGGAGCCCCCACATCCCTCTGCCCGTGGATGCTTCCATCCGAAACCCAACACTGAACCTCTATCCCTATTCATCTCCATCTCTATCTTCTTGTTCAGCCCTCTGCCCTCTATCTATGGCCATCTCCATCTCTATCTTCATATCCAGTCCTCTCCCCATGGATGTTCCCATTCAAGAACCCAACGTTGAACCTCTATCTGTGCCAACATCCATCCCTAACTCAACATCAGCCCTCTCCCCATCGATGTTCCCATCCCAAACCCAACACGGAACCTTTTCCAGCTGAGAACGCCCACAGACCACATTTAACCCACCAACACTTCCCCATGAAGGCTCAGCACTGAGTCTCTCTTTGCTTCCATGTAGAAACCAAACCTTCCCTGCAATGGGGTGAGGTTCAGATGGGGTGGGATGAGGGAACTGCTGCTGTGGCACCGACTTCAGTCCCCACAACACCCAATGGGGGGTCTGCCCTTCCCTATGGGGTCACCCCCAACACAACCCTGCCCTACATCAAGGAGCGACCCCCCTCATCCCCCCCCAAACACAGCACCAGGCACCCTCTGCACGCCAGCAGTTATATTTCTGATAATAATAAAGCTTTTTAATAACACCGAACATCGAACTGAGTCGTCATCCCATAAGACAGCCTATAAAACAGCCACCCCCCCCCCCCCCCCCCAGACCCCCACTCGGGCTATGGAGGACCCCTCCCCCACCCCCCACCCTTGGGGTTAAGCAGCAAAATGAGGGATGGGGCAGAGCTGGACACCAATGGGGCATTCAAAGAAAAGGATGAGTCCCTCCGGGCTGAGGAGCAGCCTGATCCTTCTATATGGGGTCACCCTGAGCCCCCCCCGCCCCCCCCAGAATTCCACCCCACAGCTCTATGGGGCTGCCCCCAGCCCTGGGCTCCAGCACACACCGATGGGGGATGCAGTGGTGATGGAGGGCAGCAGGCAGCCCATCCTTATTGGGGGGGGGGGGGGGGAGGGGGTGGGCACCCGCGGCTTCGTTTGGCCCCCCCGGCCCATCCTGGGGGCGGTTTGGTGAGGTGGGGGGGGGGGGGGGGGGGTCACATCCTTACACCTCCCCCCCCCCCCTTCACATGACAGAGCAGCTTTTGGCCTTCTCCTTTTTGAAGGCGGAGGAGATGAGCTCAGAGCGGGTGGGCAGATGGAGGAGGGCGCTTGGAGAGACCCCGGGGGGGACTCTGGGGGGGCTGGCGGGGGGGCTCTGCTCAGGCAGATGCTGGACACGGTGGGCGGAAGATGCTGTGCACGCTCTTCTCTGAGGTGAAGGCTGAGCACTCCAAGTAGCTCTCAGCTCCCAGCTGCCGGGCTGCCACGCAACCCTATAACCCAACGGGGCCGTCAGCACAGCCCTGCACCCCAAAACCCCACAACCCAACAGGGCCGTCAGCACAGCCCTGCACCCCAAAAACCCACCCTGACCCCAAAGTCCCATAGCCCACAGGGCCATCAGCACAGCCCTACACCCCAAAAACCCATCCTGGCTCCAGAACCCAGCAGGGCCATCAGCACAGCCCTGCAGTCCAAAACCCATCCCGATCCCCAAACTCCATAACCCAGCAGAGCCATTGGCACAACGGAGCACCTCAAAACCCACCTTGACCCAAAAATCCCATAACTTTGCAAGGCCATCAGCACAGCCCTGCAGCCCAAAACCCCATAACCCAGTATGACCATCAGCACAACCCAGCACCCCAAAACCCACCCTGGCTCCATAACCCAGCAGGGCCATAAGCACAGCCCCACCCCCAAAACCCATCCTGGTCCCAAAACCCCATAACCCAACAGAGCCATCAACACAACCCTGCACTCCACGATCCCCATAACCCAGCAAGGCCATCAGCACAGTCCTGCAGCCCAAAACCCACCCTGACCCCATAACCCAACACAGCCATCAGAACAGCCCTGCACTCCAAAACCCCATAACCCAACAGGGCCATAAAGCACAACCCAGCACCCCAAAAACACCCCAACCCAGCACCCCAACCCCAAACCCTATAACCCAGCATGGCCATCAGCACAACCCTGCACCCCAAAACCCATCCTGGCCCCAAACCCCACAACCCAGCATGGCCACCACCCACAACCCTGCACTCCAAACACCCCCCCCCAATCCCAAAAACCCCATAACCCAGCACCCCAACCCCCCCAACCCCAAACCCCATAACCCAGCACCCCAGCACCCCCAAACCCCATAACCCAGCATCCCCCAGCACCCCCAAACCCCAACCCCAACCCCCATAACCCCTCATGGCCATCAGCACCGCCCCCCCCCCACCTGCTCATAGGAGATGGGCGCCTGCTTTTGGTGGGACAGCTCCAGCACATGCTCAGATCCGTCCGCAGGTCCGTTTTGCAGCCGATGAGCAGCAGCCGCGTGTTGGGGCAGTAATCCAGGATCTCTGTCTTTCCACTATGGGGATAAAGGGGGCATCAGTGGGGTGGGGGGGCCCTAAAATAGACCCCTCCATGCCCCCCCCCCCCCCAATCCCCCCCCCCCCCCCCCCCCCCCCCCCCACCCCCCCCCCCCCCCCCCTCCCCGCCTATTGGCTGTCACATAGAATCTGGGCACCCCCAATTCCATGGAATTGTTTCATGATCACCTCCCACCCACCCCATAATTGCTGGATGTGGGGGATGGAGGGCAGATGTTCACACGGTATATGGGGTCTGAGTGCCCCCGGACCCCCCCACCTTTTTGGATGCGCTGTCCAAGGTTTCGGGGCGGCTGACATCGAAGCAGAGCAGAACAGCATCGGAGTCGCTGTAGCACAAGGGGACGCACGTTGTCGTAATAGGGGGACCCTAAAAGAAATGGGGGAGGGGTCACCATACAACCCCCCCCCAATGGGGCTGGAGGACCCACAGCAGTGGGGTGCCCCACAAAGGAGCACTGCGCCCTATGTTCTATAGGGGGAATGCCCCCCCGCCCCCGGAAAAACACCCCCTATGTGCTATGGGGGCAGTGCAGCCCCCCCCAATGCTCCCCCACCCCCCATTTCCAATCCCCATCGCATCTGATGGAGCAGCAGCAGCAAA